>NW_026606801.1:327500-432500 GCF_029890125.1 Rhinichthys klamathensis goyatoka
AGGGAGATAGATAGACAGACAAAAAGGTAGATAGATAGATAGATAGACAGACAAAAAGGTAGATAGATAGACAGACAGACAAAAAGGTAGATAGAAAGACAGATAGAAAGACAGACAGATGTTGTTATCAATATGTATGACATTCAGACAGTCAGCTTTAGTAAGGAAACTCAACACTCACTGTTGATTCAGTTGGTCGTGTTGTTCTTCAGATTCAGCGGCTCTAAACACACGCCAGAAGCAGCAGGTGTTTCACTAACCTCTGCTCGTCTCTACCCTACTTCTCACAGACCTCATCTTCATCCTCCATTCGGCACTTTCTGTTTGAGTGTCTGTCACGCACCGTCTGTCTTTTTCTTTCCCTCTCTTTCTATCCTTCCTGTCGCACCTCCTTCTCTTCCTGTGCAACAGGCCACAGATGCACTTTTGACGTGTAGCATCGTCTGACATGCTGCCATTGTGTGCACAAAACCACATACAAAACACACTTCCACACGCTTGCTTTGCATGCAGCACTGGACTGTGCATACAGAAAACAAAAACATATATTCATATAAATATGTATAAACATATATACACATGACTACAGTTGTGTGAAGATCATAACACAGACACACTAAGGTCAAAAAAGCTTAAAGGGTGGTGCAAATATGCAAATAGGGTGGTAAACAATAAAGAGTGAATGTAGGCACTATATTGGGGACTGTGTCTTAAGAAGATGCATCCGATACACAGGACAGGAAGTGCTGATTAAAGAACAGGAAGAGAAAAGAGACGAATGAGTGTGTGTATATATATATATACATACACATACTAATATAGTATATATAGAATATAAATATACACACACATATAACACCCTATAACACATTTGGTTAAAAATGACCAGCCTTTTAAAAATGTCTTGTAAATCACTTGTTATTATATTATCACCAAATATTGGATTCAATCTTCTTGTTAACGTGTTTTCTTTAAATTTGTACAGGTTTGTATATATTTTTGGAACTGATTGATCGTAAAAATGTAACATGGTTTTCACAAAAACATGAAGCAGCACGACCGTTTTCAACCATTATTAATAATTGAGCACAAAATCAGCATTTTACTATGATTTCTGAAGGATCGTGTGACATTGTATTTTTGATTAAATAAATCGGCCTTATTGGCGAGCGTAAGAGCTTTCTTATAAAAAAAATTAAACAATTGAACGGTAGTGTACATGTACAGTGTTATATAGAAGAGAAAATGAATTCATGCACAGCCAATGTTAACGAAAAACATTTATTATGATGGTATTTTTTTTTTTTAAAGAAAATTTCCTCTTACAAATGTACATGTCTGATCATCAAAAATCAATGATGAAAGACTAAATCAATAATCAATTACATAAAAAGAACCTACAAGGAACCAGTGACAATGTAAAGTTGTCAAATTGTATTTTAGTTTTGAAAAAACACAGCAAAATGCAAAAAAAGACCTTTGAAAATGAACATAATGGAACACATTGCAACTCTACACTTCGACACTAGTAATCAATGCATGTATGTAATGTAATCATTATACTTTGTCATTTCGACCCTTTATTTCCTGCATGTGTGTTTTCTGCTGTGTGAGTCCTTAAAATTCAATGTCATGAGCACTGCCAGTCCTAGAACGAGATTTAAGCGACAGAACAGTCTAATATCGAATTACCAGGCAAGATCAATCTAACTAATGAGACTGAAAATGAACTGAGAACAGTGTGTACTGTAAGTCTTACTGTAAGCGACACACTGAAATGCTTCTGTGGTCACATGCACTCAAACACTGATCTGATGACCCTGAGAACAACTGATAACGCTTTGCAGATACATCAAAGAAAATCTGTAAACATGAAACAAACACAACATTTGGAGGAAGACTCATGAAGGAGGCTCGTACAGAAACCTGCAGTCACAAACGGACTTTAGCGGAGGCACAATGTCAAACAACACTGATGCTAAGATTTTGGCTTCGTCGAACTACTTACTTCCCAAGCGCTGAAAAAGTACGTACTGTATAGTATGAATGTGTGTGTATGAATGTTATCCGTACTACATTTGCCATATTGTCACCGTCATGTGACCTGCAGAGTTGTGTCGCTTCACTAACATTCAGAAATCCTCTCCCGTGGCCTCATGGGATAGTAAAGTGTCCATCATATGCACACTTCAGAATTTTTTTTAAACTTAAGTTAATAGGATTTTGTTCCTTGAGTGACCTAATGATGCATGACATTTTGTATCACGCTAATTTATGTCAAACAACTATTTGTGTTTGTTTGCTAAGGCTCTTTTTTTTTACCAACCGATGATTATGTACTTCAAAGTCACAATACAAATCAAAAATACAATAAAATAATGTTTTTTTGGAGCATTTGATAAAACACTGAAGAAATTAAACATCCTGACACTTTGATAAAATCTTGAGAATATCAACATTGCACAATCAAAACCTGTGAGAGTTTGATAAAACTGTGAGCCTGCATTCATCTACAGTAAAAACACATTCATTTTCATAAAAAAACACGCAAACACTCACATGCACACTCATGCAAACACACTAAAGTTCGAGTGGCGTCTCGACCTGGTCGCTCAACTGCATGGAGAGGTAGTCAGCAGGACGCCTGCGAAAAGATCACCACACAAACATGCACACATAATGAGTTGAAACATGTTTGAATACACACATATATTATATATATATATATATATATTTTTTTTTAAATGCTGAAGGTGAGCAAGGGCACATTCATACAAATGGGCCAATCACACAACAAAAACTGTAAATGAATGATGAATTTATACTTACAAAAGAGATGGTACTTTGATATACTGTATTATGGTACAAAATGATTATCATATTCAGAGTACCACGGTATTTACCATGGTACTCCAAGGTACTTAAAATAATGTTGTGGCTTTACTGTGTTAATCGTCTAAATAGCCATGGCTATATACCATGTTATTTAAGTGTAAAATGTTTTTAAATGTGGAATTTTTCAAAGTATATTTTTTTTCAGTATTTAATGTGTGTTAAGTGAATCAGTCAATTAATTTGAATTAAATTAAAAGTTAATACATATTCATTCAATGCATTAATCAGTATAAATCAAATATATTTCATATTTAAAAATAAATCATACTACTTTTAAACTGTATACTGATATTAATTAAATGTATTAATTTGCACACATACAATTATTTAATGTTTAAAAATAAAATAGAAAAAGTTGAACTGCTTTTAAACTGTAATTTGATATTAATTAAATGTATTAATTGAGATAAATACAAATTTATTAATACTTGAAAATAAAAAAGTTGAACTACTACTGAATTATTATATACATTTAAAATTATTTTTTTTAATAAAATTTAACTAATTTAACTTTTTTTAAATATATATATATTAAATATGATTTATTTATACCAATTAATAAATGTAAAAGTTTTAAAGCATATTGATATTAATTCAATTTATTAATTGCCATAAATAAAACACTTAATACTGGAAAATTAAAACAAATTTGAACAACTTTCAAACTTTATTTTGATATTATTTGAATTGGCATATAATTTTAATAAAAATGTATAATATATATGAATTGGTAATTGATTACATTATATATAATAATAAAAACTACTTTTAATTTAAAAAGTTGGTCAATTTGTTAAATATTTAAATATTACTTTTTATTTCTACCAATTAATTAACTGAATTTATATTTGTATACATTTTGAAAAGTTTTAAACAGTATATTGATATCAATAAAATTGTATTTGTCACAAATAAAAATGTTCAGTATTAGAAAAAAGCTGAAATGATTTTAATAGGACCTTATGGCAAATGCTTTTAAAAGGACCTTAATGCAACACACACACACACAGATCTGTCCTCACCTGGTTTTGTACAAGTAGACAAACAGCGCGGCACCCAGTGCGAACAGCAGAAGCGCTGCGAGAACAAGCCCGACCTGCAGCGCGACCGGTGGCCCCGCTGGACATACAAATACACACACACACACGGTTACTTCTTTAGGCCAGTATAAACCCTGGACTTCCATAAGAGCAAACTCTAGCAGTTATCTGGCATTAACATCTCTCTGTGTGTGTGGGTGTGTACCTCCATGAACCTGTAGCTCCTGTACAGGTGAACACGAGAGCTTGTAGGTGTTCAGTGTATCAGTGATTTCCTCCCTCTGTTGGTCAGTAACAGCAAGAACAGGCCCCTGCGCGTCCAATACACCCGCCTCGCAGGACACATTCACACCTAACATAGGGTAAACACAGGACATAACCGCCATTATCAATTCATTTCAGGGACATTTGAACACCCTGAATGTGTGTTTTACGGTGTCTTACCTTTAACATGCAAGCTTGTGATCCCACAGGAACACAAACCTTCGAACAAATCAGCCAATTCCTCCTGGTCACAATCTGAGAGAGAGAGATGAAGAACTCAATAAACAGCTCTCAAGAAATGGACATTTTAGACGCATCTCACATTAAGTGCCTACTGAAAAGAGCAGATATTAAAAATCACGCAAAATATACACACTACCGTTTAAAAGTTTGGGGTTGGAAGTCTCTTCTGCGCACCAAGGCTGTATTTATTTGATCAAAAATACAGTAATGTTGTGAAATATTATTACAATTTAAAATAGCTGCTTTCTATTTTAATATAATTTGAAATGTAATTTATTCCTGTGATCAAAGCTGAATTTTCAGCATCATTACTCCAGTCTTCAGTGTCACGTGATCCTTCAGAAATCACTCTAATATGATGATTTGCTTCTCAAGAAACATTTATTATTAATATATACTATTATCTATTAACTTTTTCAGGATATTTAATGTGTAGAAAGTAATGTGGCTTTTTTTTAAATAGAATCTTTTGTAACATTATGTCTTTACTGTCACTTTTGATCAATTTAATGCGTCCTTGCTAAATAGAAATATTAATAACAACAAAAAAAATCTTACTGATCCAGAACATTTGAACATAAGTGTATACTGACTATTTCCATTCATATGTGACTCGATGTATTAATTTAGATGACTTTTACAGACACAGAAATCAACATTTGAAATGTTTCCAGTTCTTTTGAGGACCGTGGGAGCAAAGACTGACAACCTGGAGGACGACAAGGGAAAAGTCATCTAAACTCTTCCATCATTCCAGCAGTTTTAATTCCATGTTCAACATGTTTGTGCATGTTTTGTGGGTTTTTGACACACATACAGTAATTCTTCAAATGTTCTCGAAGAGAGTAATACAACAACTAAACTGATATTTCAGATGCTACTGGCCGGCATGAAACAAATTCATTTTTGTTCCCATTTTTGTGTTTGATTATTTGAATTAAACACTGTTATGTTATAAAAATATGTTATGCATCATGGGTTTTCAACAGAAACCGAATATTTTTATTATTTTAACGGCTTTAACAGATGTACAGAGATTTTGTAGATTGATCTAATATATGCATTATTCGAACAGTGTTTGCCAAGCCACATTATTTTTTACTTGCGCTTCTGGTAGATTGCATTGGTCATAATCGAAATGAGTTTCTGCATGATTCTTGCCATTATTTACTCACCCTCATATCATTTTAAATCATTTTCCTGAAATAATTTTATGTTCCACGGAAAAAACTGGAGCAAACTGCACTTAGAATGACATGAGTGTGAGTAAATGCTACTGTTCGGTTTTTTTGGGGTGAACTATCCCAAACACTTACTTCCTGTTCCTAAATTTCTCTCCAGGCACACATCCACGGAGCTGGACAGGGCAGGTGTCGGGCAGAGGTTCTGGAGGCCTGGAGTCTCCTCGGATGAGACCCAGAGAACGGGCCCGTCTGATGCACATCGAGAGAAAGAACTAAATCGCACAGAAAAACACAGAGCATGAAAACAGCGTACAAAAACTGCTGATTCCAATAACACACTGGATTCAAATAAAAAAGCAGCTCCCTAGCATACCTGAAGGGCACGAGTTGTATGCATGTTGTGTTGTGCTGGAGAAATCTTTGTAACTTTGGGTCAACGGAAAAAACTAGCCAGTCCAGACTGAGCGAGTTTTCCCCATAAACACCTGATCCTGACGGCTCAAAACACAACAGCACTGCACCCAATTCTGATTGATCCAGCGCGGGCAAACCCTGATCTGCACAAACACACACAAAGATCCATGAGCAAACCAATGAATCTGCCGTTTAATCCAAATCACTGCTTTGTCTTTAGAGAACATCAGTCTGAAGTAACAATCCCATTCATTTTCTCCATTAAACACATGTTACTTTGAACGTTTATTTAACTTTTAGTGTATTTTATTATATGTTTGACTATATATGCTTCAATTAAAAAACAAACAAACATGTATATTAGTCAAATTCCCAGTAAAGAATAACACAGTAGCACACTAGTATCCCATTCCAAACATAGTACACATTAAAGGCAAAAAAACAACAACAATCCGAAACAAATACTTAAAAATAAAACAAAATAATAAAATGAAAATAGGAGTAAAATGACTTTTCCCACAATCCTGCATATGTAAATGAGTTGGTCTCATTACATTCCCCAAATACTTATTTGAATATTTAACAATAAACTGACATTGTGTTTTATGCTAACAGCCAATGATTTTACATCATTTTAATGTTTATTCCCTAATAAAATAATGTAATCTACACCCATTTCTCAGATTTCCTATACTTTTCTGTGATTCATCTCAGAGCTGTTATTCAGTCTTCAATGAAGAATTCCCAGAAATGTCAATGGATAAAAAATATGGGGAAAATGCGTTTCAGACACCAAAGTTAAAATGATTTTCGGCTTTGTTTTTGCACACATCAGTCTACTAGTTTTTGACCAAAACATGCACTTTAAGCTGTGCTTCACAAAGACGACCTTTCCAACTCGACACACCCACCTGCGTTAGAGACGTTCCCGATGAGATAGAGCCCGTCTGTTCCTGTGCTGCCCCTGAGCGGGACACTCAATGCTTTAGTGTCTTCCCCAAAAAATACTAAAACAACTCCATTCAATGGAGTCAACGGTGGGCCTATCAATTCCACAAATAAACTTTGGTTTACTGTGTAGTTTAGTCTATAGAATTCATTGATGAGGAGACCCTCAGGGGGTGGAGGTATAGTGGGTTTCGTGGGACAGTTATTCTGCTTCCTTGGTGTGGGAGAAGCGACCTGTGGACACATGATGAAGGGTTAATATGGCATGCATTTGATGAGTCCAGCACATAACATGCTAAGAAAGCAGTGTCATCCGGTCATTATTGCAAAATTAATCCCGTTAGGCTGCTTACATAGGCATCTCTTCATAGTTTATAGTGTGCACAGTGAGTTAATGCTATGCATGCATTCAGAGCCTAGACGATCTACTACATTTGTCATCTGTGACCTGCTACAACTTGATTTATTATATGATTAGACTGCCAGAAATGTGTTTAATTTTTACTTTTACTTTTTTTTTTAAATATTAATTCTCTCTTTTCCTGGCAATTGTTTTGCTCTTTACCGTACCCCTATGTTTGTTTTGCTACATAAACAAATGTAATTTTTGGCTTTTTGTTCTTTATTAAAAATTTTTTTTAAATGAATCAAATCCATTCTGACTGTGGTAATAATGTTTGAAAAACACATCACTGTATACGGTTTGAAAGAAACATGCACATTTTTAAAATAAAATAGCATAAATAAAATAAAAGTAAAGTAAAAAAATAAAAAAATAAAAAATAAAGTAAAAGTAAAGTGAAATGAAATAAAGTAAAGCTAAATAAAAGTAAAATAAAAGTTAAAGGTGCTCTATGTAACTTTTCTACTAAAATGAATCCTTTTTTTATTGCCTGTGTGTGAAGCGGTTGTAATCACACATTAAAATGATCCACTTGTCGAGTTTTGCTATTACCTCTGAAGGCCAGTATTCCTATTTCTATGTGAAGTCTCCGGGTCGGATTTACCGCGAAATCCAACGGATGTGACGTGCATGCGCGCTCCCGAGCCTCTCTCCTTATATACAGTCTATTGTAGACGGTCAGGGAGTTACGTCCGGTTAAAGGCACACGTTTTTCGGCTTAAATCTCAGTCAATCTTTGATCAATATTCCCAAGACTCTAATCGTTCGTAGTGCTGGACGGGGCCTTTCGAACGAGCCCACCCCCGAGGTCCAACTCGCCCGGCTCCCCGAGTTATAGCTGTTCGAAATCGGGGGTCCCAGCGAACGGCGATCCGGTAGGGGGCATCCCCGAGGCCCGCCACTCTAGCGTTCAGGCAAGGGTTCCCCTGGGACCTCCTCCCCCGAATTTGAGCTCTCTGGGTCTTTGCGTTCCAGAGATACGAGCGATTTTCTTCTGAGATCGTGACGTCACCGGCGTCCGCAATTTTGCAGCGCGCCCGATGGTTTTCTGCTAATATCTCCGCGAAAACAACACCAAAAACTATGGAACTTATATGGTTCTTTTCAGCTCGACTAGATGGTCCCAACGAGCTCGGTGCTCGCCGAATCCGTCAAGTATTCGCCGAGATATTTGCGTAATAGACGGTATTGTCTATGAGTTCGAGCACGAGCGCTCTTGTAAAATTTGGTTGCAATCTGAAACATCACCACTAGAGGCCGCTAAAAGTTACGTAGAGCACCTTTAAGTTAAGTTAAGTGAAATAAAAAGAAGTACATTTAAATAAAATGAAGTAAAGTGAAATAAAATGAATTTAAGGGAAATAAAATAAAAAGTAAAAGTACAGTTAAATAAAATAAAGTAAAAGTAAAGTGAAATTAAATAATTTAAAATAAAGTGAAGTAAAATAAAGTGAAATAAAATAAAGTAAAAGTAAATAAAGTGAAATAAAACAAAGTAAAAATACAGTAAAGTGAAATAAAATTAAATAGATTAAAAGAAAAATGAAATAAAATAAATTAAGTGAAATAAATTAAAAATAAAGGAAAAAGTAAAGTGAAATAAAAATAAAATAAAGTTAAAGTGAAGTGACATTTAAAAAAAAAATGCAACAGACCTCAGAGGACTGAATCCTACTAAACACTTTGCAAAAGATACAAATGAGATCAAGTTTCTATGAGAATTCAGCATGAACAGAAACACCAGATCTCACCCTGAAAGCATCGAGGTTGAGTCTCTCGGGTCCACATCGGGTGAGGGTCTCATCGCCGGGTAACGCGCTGATGTCCTCCAGTAGAGGGATCTGTCCTGGTGTCAGCGCTTGCGTTAACTCTGAAACCCTTCTATCAGATCCACGAGTGCGATAAACGACTGCATCCAGCAAACCTCTTCTGGGAATACTGGGACTCTCCTGAGAGGGCGGAGACTTGCTGCGATATAACACTATAGCGTCCGGGCCGTTCTGAATAGTGTTCAATGGGATTCTAATGTCAGGGCCGACCTTAGCACTGCCAATCTGGAAGAACAGATTCACAAAGATTTTAAAAGTGGTCACTTTATGTTTGTTGCAAGGATGCATTAAATGCGACAGTAAAGACATTTATAATTTAAAAAAAAGACTTTCTATTCATTAAAGAATCCTGAAATTCAGAAAATCCACAAAAATATGAAGCAGCACAACTGTTTTCATCATTGATAATAAATGTTTCTTAAGCAGCAAATCAGCATATTAGAATGATTTCTGAAGGATCATGTGACACTGAAGACTGCAGTTATACACACTGGTCTGTTATAGTGGGACATCAACATTACATTTTCATGCCCCTAAACGTGATGCAGAACAAAATGAACTGTGATTGGTTGCTTTACATGTCAGACAGTCTTGGCCAGTTTGAAGTTTCAGTTTGAAGGTCTGGCTACATAAGTCTATAACCTTGCAGACCTTATTCATGTTCAAACAGCAACATTACACACTAAAGTAAGTTGAAAATGTGAAAAAAGCATAATAGGACCCGTTTAAAAAAAATTTAAGACCCCAAACTTTTGAATGGTAGTGTACATAATTGCCTGTTATGTTATAGCTGACACATACTAATAAATGGAATTCAACCATATGACTTATTTGCGCTTCTTTTGCGAGCGTTCAAGTATGCAGCTGCTCACCAGGAAGTATCCGTCATCATCTGTGAAATACCCATTCAGCTCCAGCTCATAGTACACCGCTGCATTCTGTCCATTGATCATCACCAGCCAGATGAAATCCAGCGACATACGGAAGCCAGACGGATGCCACAACTCTATAAACTCCTCGTCCTCGGCTCCTCCTGGGGTGTCAGTATTGATCTCATTAAGTAGGAAATCCATATCGCTATGAATCGCGGGATAGCTACGTCCTGCCACCGTAGAAAAGGCTGAAACAACAAGGCAGAACTTAAAAACATGACAGGACACAGTTCTTTGATACGCATAATATACATTTACATATTTATTCATTCTTATACATGGTATGGACTTGTTTTTAGGTATTCCCTTGTAGCAGATTATAATTAACATGTATTCCGTGCACATTGTGTTATTTATTTAACGTATATGTTTACATGACTCTACGTGGCCTCATTAATTGCCTCTTGGAAACAAATAAAGTGTTTTGAATTGAACCCTAAAAATGTGTCCTTAACATGGAAGAGAAAGAAAGTTGTACATATGGTTGTTTCGCAACATGAAATCAAGACCTACTCATGTTAAGCGGGCAGGACTGAAACCAAACGCAGTCATTGGGTTTTCCGGGACTCCGGGGCCTCGTAACAAACAGTCCCGGATCTCTCGTCCATTCGGTAACACCACACCGACTGGCATGAACACCTGCTGTGTGAAAACTGCAGCATACAAACAGGGATAAACATGGATTATAAAATACACAAATGCCACAATAACGCATTGTATGGCATGTGCTGATCACCTTTCTGTGAGTATGAAGGGTTTTCTCCCGGGTATAAGAGTCTCTGTGAGGTTCTCACTGGGCATGTGCAAGGAGTCACCGTAAACAAAGGCATCGATTGGCTGTTCGTGGCTGAGGGGGCCGTCCTTAGGGAAGTTTGATGCCGGGCCATCATACAACGCCAATGCTGCACTTTGTGGCACTGAAATATCAAATATTACATAAAAATGTATTTAGTTGCATATGAAAATTTCATCACTAAAAAATAAAAATAAAATAAAAAGTAAATACATTTTTTGATTAAAGATACATTAAAGACCACTATGATATTTTAAATTATGGCTTTATTTTCATGACATTGACTACTACTACATACTACTACTAATAGTAATACATTAATAATAATAATACAGTAAAACAGTTTTAAATGTAAAGTACATTTATAATGTACAGTTGTTCTGCTATTCTGCTTAATAAAAAATAATTGTTATATCAGGATGATTTTCATTAATTCTGTTTTTTTCCCATCACATTACCAGAATTTAGAATGAAAATAATGCAAAACACATCCTCCAAAATTATTTTAAAAATGGTTTTACAAATTTGTTTCATTCCCTTTTTACCTGGTTAAACAAAGGTTAAATAAAAAAAATAAAAACATTATGCAAAATATAATCCCATTTTTTTTCTTCTGAATCAGAGGTGATATGTGATTGAAAATGGTTTGAAATAGTATTGTTAACTAAACCACAAATACAAAAAAAATTCATTAAATGAAATAAAAGTTGAAATAAAATATAATATTATATAAAACTTATAACGTAGAATTGTTGCCTCGGCTAAAATAAAAGCTGAAGTACACAAAAATAAAATAAAACGGAATAAAAATAAATAAATGTAATAATTCAATTAAATTATTAAAAGTTCAATTTAATAAATAAAAGCAAAACAGAAATATATTATAAAATTAATAGAAAATGACATAAAATTACTAAAATTGAAAAGAAAACTTAAAAAATGTGACTCCAAAAATTAACAAATACTATAATGGTGTATAAATAATACTAAATTGCACTGGTTTGGAATAGTGATTTTACATAAGTTTATCTACAAGTATCCAATCGACTCTACCTGCCAAAGTCGCAGTATTCACAGGTACGGTGAAGATCCCAGCCTCTTTTGCGATGAACTCCACACTCGAGCTAATGAGGTCTGTGGTGACATCATAAACCACCAAAGAAAACGACCCGTTTGCCTTGCCAACATTGAGTTCCACAAGACCCCGCCGGTCCGGCCCGCTGAGGTCGACTTCGTTGATCCAAACATTCGCAGGGGTCGGCGGTGGGCAATGATTGACCCACATAGGGGTGGGGGGGCCCGTGTAAAACGTCCAGAGGTTTTCCGACTGCCAGCAGCGCTGAATGGACTCGTCCCCCTCCAGAGCCGCCTCATCCTCCAGGTACGGGACCGAGCCGGGAGTCAGAACCGACGCGAGGCCATCGGCGCCTTCTGCGGATTTACGAGAAGTGTACACCACTGCGTCCAACAACCCCACTCCTGAAACGTGTCCCCCTTCAGAGACCGGGTCCCAGTTGGGGCCGTAGAGTGCGATGGCGTCGGGCCCGTTCTGAACGGAGTTGGGCGGAAGAGAGACGGCGGGACGGGGAGTCAGTTCAGAAGAGCCAACTAAGAAGAAGCCACTCTGATCCGTATGCTGTCCACTCAGATCGATGACCCGGTAGGCTGAGTCTCCATTGCCGTTGTAGAACACCAGTGTGTATCCATCCAGAGAAGTGGGATTCGTGCCATCATTGTACAGTTCCACAAATTCATGAGTGTCCAATCTGGGATTGTCACAGTTCACTTCGCTGATAATTAAACATTGGGTCGTTTCTTTAAAAATGCACATTAACACCAAAAAACCCAAACTCAGCTCCACACGCATGGCTGCTGCCCTGATAAAATCTCTCAGCATATCATAATAAGCAAGTGGACCTGTGGAAGGAAAACAGAAGTGTCATTCCAGATGCGTGCAATCACTTTCAAAACATCTTAAGTTTCGTTTCCATTCAATCTAGACACATTGCTTCCGCAACAGTTGCGATATTGACAAATTCAAGGACAACCGATGAACTGGAAGGCATCAAAACACACAAACACATGAAAACAATTCCAAGGTCTGTTCAAAAAGATATTCAATTCTCCACATTCATTTGACACTGACACAAGAGATCATAACCAATAACATTCCACTCAAACCTATGAAACAACATTACAGGTCTTCTGAAGTCGTACTATAGTGTTGCGTGAGGAACAGATTGGTTGCAAGTTTATAAACGACAACAGTTTGGGGGGGGGTGAACTGTTAAGTGCAGCATATTCCTAGTAGCTATGAAGGAAGTGTGGTTCTTGAACGTTAGTTAAGTGTGAACTCTGGCATCTAAATAAACACACAGGCAGGCACTTGCACAACAGCGTCTATCTGAGTCATCAGCTGACCACAAACTCCAATAATCAGCTAATCTGGCTCCTGTCACAGTTATAAATGCCTACCAGGCAACAAGTGCTCTGAACTTCTCAGAAAAAAACTGAACTTTTTCATCTGCCTTGGTTATAGAAGTATTTTTCCCATTCATTTTTCTCATAGGGATTTTTTTTAAAGACTTCCTTTAGTTATAATAATCCATAATCCAAGGTTTTACAAACGAAGTGGCTGAAATAAAGGTCATGTGACAGCAATTAAGCATACTAAATGTCTATCATTGCATACTGTATACTGTCTTAAAAGCGTTAGTTAGCCCAAAAATGAAAATTCTGTCATTAATTACTCACCCTCATTTTGTTACAAACCCGTAAGACTTTCGTTCATCTTCAGAACACTAAGATATTTTTGATGAAATCTGAGAGGTTTCTGTCCCTCCATTGACAGCTACGCAACTACCACTTTGACCCTTCAAAAAGTTAATAAAGAGATTGTAAAACTAATCCATATGAATTGAGCGGTTTAGTCCACATTTTCTGAAGAGACACGATCGCTTTATAGAATGAACAGATTGAATTTAGGCTTTTATTCACACAAACATTCATCAATTCAAACATCAGTTGTGGTAAACTCAAGCATGTTCGCTTGAAGTGTGAGAACCAATGAGGTTCATTCTCGTGTCTGTTCTGTTCGTGCACGTCAAGCAGACAGTTTCGGTTGAGCTTCTGTTGATATGTGAATATAAGCCTAAATGAAATCTGTTCATGATATAAAGCAATTGCGTCTCTTCAGAATTTTGAACTTTTTGAAGCGTAAGTGGTTGTGTTGAACTTTATTCTTGTTCAAACAGACGCTGTATGAAGCAGTAGCTACATAAAGTATTGAATGAAAATGTCTCTGCAACATCTGTGTATTTGGCAAATATTGCATTATTTCACATCAGCTGTGGTAAAGTATGCAAACACCACGCGAGGGGTCACTACGGGACGTCACGTCTCCGTTAGCAGCTCCTCCGACCGGTTACATCCATACTAGACAGTAACAGAAAGGTTACATCCAGCCGATGTCGAACAACACACCTATTGCCTACAGCACTATCATGACGTCATACAGTAACTTTTTGCACACTCCAGTGAAGACAAAGTAGAAGAAGTAGGCTACCTAACTTCACAACGTGAAGTTATAGAAGCATCTAACTTCACAACATCTACACAGACTAGACTAGAGACATTGTTTATTGCTGAGAAATAAACACAATTAATTTAACGTAGGCCTACTTAACAGTTAGCTACTTCACCATCACAAAGACAAACGATTTCGCAATCGGTGCGAAGTTAAAATCCCAGCAGATTTGATCTGTTTAACTCGACAAAGACTAGAGCGAGAAAAACCGCATTGCAACTCGTGTGGTTTAATGGAGAAATGTTTCTTACCGTGACGCCCGATGCCCGGTAGAACAGGTTTGAAAGTGTTTTGTGAAGTTTCAGTAACTTTTGCTGTGTGGAGAAACCGATTTGATCCGGTCGGTCTCTTCCATGCGAGTGTGGGCGGTGAATCTGGATGAATTCACGCACATTCCCGGAGACATAAATCCCGGTTCCCAGAAAGATGCCTCTGTCCTTTGTGTGCATTGCATCAAGGCTTTTCCTACACACGTATTGCTTCACAGTGGGTGCATCATTTCCCGTGTTCTACAATTACCCCAAAACTGTTAAGACATTTAAGTTACACTTAAAAACCAATGTAGTTGCTAGGTACAAAATATATAACCAAGTTTAATTTATTTTAAAGAAAGATGATGGCACAGACACACTTGGATAGAAAAAATACAACATTAAGAGTATTTCCTCAGCTAGGCTACTGATTCTTGGGAACTTTTTTGAAAGTTCTTGAAACTACATTTCTTTCATCTTCTAGCCTATAGAATACTGTTTTGATTGTCCCAGATCCCATAGCCTACTTTTAATTTTAAAATACGAAAATTCATCATTAAAAATGTAAAAAAAATATATATTATACACAGCGAGTGAAATAAATTCAATAAGTAGGGTGTGACATTTATTTTTAAACCATTTTTACACAACAGTTGTGACGTCATTTCCAACGTGACCAACACTTTTGCCAAGTGTAAGGTCACATTAAAAAAGTCTTGGGAACAAACTTGATTTATTTTCTTGCATGTATGTATCTATACTGTTTTAATTGTCACAGACAGACCCCAGACGTTTAGTATTAAATTATGAAAATTCTTTTTTTTTTCTCCAAAAACTATACAACGAGTGTAGAATTCAATTAGTAGCTATTGTGTGTAAATTATTTGTAATGTTTTTTTTACACAAATTACGAATTTTCAACAGTTGTGACGTCATTTCCAACGTGACCAACAATTTTACCGCAAATAAAGTTTTATAAAAAGTGTTTATCGAGGAGATAACGGTGTCAGTGAAGAGCCCGAGGAGAAATATGGAATTTGTGATATGAATATGTGAAGAAAACAAAGACAATGTAGGTAAAAAAAAAAAAGTTAGCTTTTTTTTATTTTTTTATCCACAGAATATTTTTAATTATCCACCTTTTTAAGCTACACACCCATTCGCGCAAAGCGTCATGGGATGTGCGTCATTTCCAATCAGGGTGCAATTTAGTCAAGCTATTCGTACTTCAGGGTATATGTTTAAAGGTCATGTGTGGCTCTTAAGTAATTTCCTTCATCTTCACTCCTAGGCGTGATAGGTAATCAGTATTTTGTTGACCTTATCATACAGACACTTGATAGAAGGCTACTTAATAAATTCACCCCAGAATTCCTTTGCGGCTGTTTTTCCATGATAAGAAAAGATGTCCATTATCTGTGCATACAGTGCACTTCCGGCTTGGTAAGTGTTCCCTGTTTTTTTTTAAGGGATAGTACTCTCAAAAATGAACATTTTGTCATTACTTACTCACCTTCAAGTTGTTCCAAACCTGTATGAGTTTCTTTTTTCTGTTGAACACAAAAGAAGATATTTTAAAGATTGTTGGTAACCAGACAGTTTGTAACCCATTGACTTCCATAGTATTGACTTTTTTTAATTGACTTTTTCCTACTCTGAAAATCAATAGGTGTCCTCAACTGTCTGGCTACCAACATTCTGAAAAAGTGTGTATCTCGATCAGGGTGATCCAACCCAATTTTGCTTTGAAAAACCGGATATGCAAAACAATGGGATTTCCAAATTCAGATCATTCTGATCCCGATTAAACTTTCTAAACAACTGGGCCCAAGGGTTCAAATACAGTCAAATTTAGACCCATAAATTCTCAATTGCAACACCAGAGGTTGCTGTCTCCACAATATTAGGTGTACATTGTCTAGGCTGTGTTCAGAATAGCGTACCACCATACTGTTCTTACTACTGCAGAAGTATATAGTATATATATACTGTCCACAATATCTAGGTACAGTATGTATACTGAATTTTCTTTGCATGCAATACATACAACAAAGCTCACTCTTTGAAGAACAGATTCTATATGGAACCTTAAAGGGTTCTGTCAGGCGCTTCATATATAGAACCTTGTAGGGGTTCCCATCATGAGATTTAAATTTTATGTTTACATTTTTAGAATTAAAATTTTTGTAATTAAACAGCTCATAAACATACTTTATCACTAGACAAAAATTGAAATAACCCGTTTAACATGAAAGTATTGTGCAATAATTTAAGACTTATATAGAACCTTTTAGGGATAAAAAGTTCTTTAAAATTGGTTCAAGAACCCTAGGGTTCCTCCTTTACTGAAATGAGGCAACCTCAATGACGTATGCGTCCGACAAATGCGACCTTCGGAGGACGCAGCCTTCGAATTGAGACACAGCATATGTTTATTTCTACAGCGGCCATTTTTAACCTTTCAAGCTATGTGTGGAATGGCATCTATGCTTAATGAATACTGTGCACTATATACTGTTTTGTATACTACGATTGAAAAAAATAGAATGTGAAATGCAATGTCTAATTGTGCATAAAAATCATGTATGGATATTACTTCCAGTTCGTTCATCACACTGGAAATGAAAAACGGGAGGATTTTTGATAAAAGCTCAAGTCGACGGCATTGGAGTAACCAGCACACTTTGGAAAATGTTGCGGAAATAGTTTGGTAGTGTGCTATTCTAAACACTCCCACAGCACATTTTTGGTGTCTTATTTAACACATCCTTTTTCAGATCACAGAGTCTCTGCTAATGAGCTGACGAGTTGAATCAGATGTGCTATACAGGCGAGACCTCCAGTTCAGTTCTGTCTGCGTCTCTCTGGACAGTCTCACATATTTTATCTCTATCACTTGTTCTATGTATAATTCCTGCACTCTTGAAGTTCTACAGAAGCTGCCAAACGCTGTTTTTGGCAGACCCATCACACCCAAACCAGCCTACACACTGACACCAGTAAACACAGCCCATGTGTGTGGTTTTACGCTGAGGTTTTTTAAGGTCTTTGAGCAGATACATCACATGTGACCTGTGATTATCAACTTCCACACAAACTCTTATTTTAAAGTGGAGTAGAGCTGTTGAATCTATTCATCTTTTGTTAAACAAATGAAGTCTAATCTTAGGTTGTTTGGTATGCATATTATTTCAAACTATATTTGTACACTCACCAAAAGGATTATTAGGAACACCATACTTATACTGTGTTTGACCCCCTTTCGCCTTCAGAACTGCCTTAATTCTACGTGGCATTGATTCAACAAGGTGCTGAAAGCAATCTTTAGAAATGTTGGCCCATATTGATAGGATAGCATCTTGCAGTTGATGGAGATTTGTGGGATACACATCCAGGGCACGAAGCTCCCATTCCACCACATCCCAAAGATGCTCTATTGGGTTGAGATCTGGTGACTGTGGGGGCCATTTTAGTACAGTGAACTCATTGTCATGTTCAAGAAACCAATTTGAAATGATCTTTGTGACATGGTGCATTATCCTGCTGGAAGTAGCCATCAGAGGATGGGTACATGGTGGCCATAAAGGGATGGACATGGTCAGAAACAATGCTCAGGTAGGCCGTGGCATTTAAACGATGCCCAATTGGCACTAAGGGGCCTAAAGTGTGCCAAGAAAACATCCCCCACACCATTACACCACCACCACCACCAGCCTGCACAGTGGTAACAAGGCATGATGGATCCATGTTCTCATTCTGTTTACGCCAAATTCTGACTCTACCATCTGAATGTCTCAACAGAAATCGAGACTCCTCAGACCAGGCAACATTTTTCCAGTCTTCAACTGTCCAATTTTGGTGAGCTCTTGCAAATTCTAGCCTCTTTTTCCTATTTGTAGTGGAGATGAGTGGTACCCGGTGGGGTCTTCTGCTGTTGTAGCCCATCCGCCTCAAGGTTGTGCGTGTTGTGGCTTCACAAATGCTTTGCTGCATACCTCGGTTGTAACGAGTGGTTATTTCAGTCAAAGTTGCTCTTCTATCAGCTTGAATCAGTCGGCCCATTCTCCTCTGACCTCTTGCATCAACAAGGCATTTTCGCCCACAGGACTGCCGCATATTTGATGTTTTTCCCTTTTCACACCATTCTTTGTAAACCCTAGAAATGGTTGTGCGTGAAAATCCCAGTAACTGAGCAGATTGTGAAATACTCAGACCGGCCCGTCTGGCACCAACAACCATGCCACGCTCAAAATTGCTTAAATCACCTTTCTTTCCCATTCTGACATTCAGTTTGGAGTTCAGGAGATTGTCTTGACCAGGACCACACCCCTAAATGCATTGAAGCAACTGCCATGTGATTGGTTGATTAGATAATTGCATTAATGAGAAATTGAACAGGTGTTCCTAATAATCCTTTAAGTGAGTGTATATTTGTTGCTATATTTGTCCCCTAACAGGGAACATTCTCTGAATGTTCTGACAAGGTTCTGTCAAAGTTATGAACAAACGTTCTCCCAGTAACATTTATAGAATGTTTGTTCAAAGTTAATGTTCATGAAAGATTTGCACGAAAACCTTATTTATGCAATATGCATTGTTTAAATAATGTTCTTCTGAAACATTTTAGTTGGTAGTTTCTTTAACATTTTTTAAATGTTACTACTTGTTTGAGAACGTTCAAAGAACATTCAAAAGTAACACTCAAAATGTTTGCGGGATATTAAAATAGAATGTTCCCTTAACGATTACATAACCAAGAAAAAAAAACATTTTTACAACATTTAAAAAACTAGAAGTTTTGAACGTTCAAAGAACATTCAGACATAACGTTTTCATAACATAATGGGAACATTATGGGAATGTTCTTAGAACATAGTTATTTTTTTCTATTGCATATAAAAGAGAACAAACTATAACACTGATATTCTACAGTTCTTAATCTTGCATTTACACCATTTATGTGCTAAAATGTGTCGTTGTTATCTGTTGGATTTCAGATTACAAACAAATGTAATCTATTCTTGAATTCACTTTATTTTATTCTATTACATATTAACTTATTTACAGTATAACATTTTGTATGGATGATAAAGTAGGCCAAAAATTAGTTTCATGAGGTGTTTTCAGCATAATTGTTGATAATAGCCGCGTTTCCACTGCCGGGCCAGGGCCGGGCCGTGCTAGTGCGTGCCAGGGCCAGTCGCGTTTCCACTGTCACTTCCGGGGCTTGATCGGGGCTTACTCGGGGCCAACGGCCAGGATTTCTGGCCCGTCGAATACCTTGGGCCAAAGCGGGCCAGCTCGGGCTAGAGGAGTGGTTACGAACAGAGGCGGGGATTACCTGAGTCGAGAGACAGGAGCGCCGAATGATTCTGTCAGCATTAAAGACTTTTAAAAATAATTTAACTCACTTTCATGTTTTAATGCCTTCTGTTTGTGATCCGATGTGGATTCTGATCACCGTATAAAAGGTAGAAATATTTATACGCGATGCAAAAGACTATGCGCGCTAACCATTACTATAGTAAACATAGTAGCAGCTAAACGCTTGAAGATACGCATAGTAAAAAAACATGGTGAACACTTGAAGAAGTCAGACCATTCATAAAGGCTATCACAATCATGTTTTTATTTTATCTGTCAGTAGCCTACATATACTACATAGTAGTCTCTTTATACCGGACTATCTACTTTTTTTTCGGGAGCTTCCTGTTTCTCTGACTGAAAATATATCTGTAGCTACTGGGAGTCGAGACTGTGCTAACGCTCCTCAGGTCGTATTTTTGGTGGCATATAACATTATTTGTAGAAATTATCATTCTTTCTAAATGTGATATATGTCCTGTAACTACCAAATAAACAGAAACAGCCTCGACTGAATAATGTAAGTGTGTCCTCTTTCTTTTTTGAAATAGACCTAACGGTCGTTTATTTCTGTGTGACTAATGTGCAATTTTGACATAAATTAATTCATTATGATCAATGTATCACTTTTTATTGTAAACCTGTGGTAAAACATCGATGCTTGGGTTTTAAATATTCAATTAAACAACAAAAATGCCAGCAAACGGCCGCTTTTATCATGTTTGTTTTGCAATGCACGCTGTTTCCAGTGATTTCTTTCTGATTAGTTTTCTGGTAAAACTTCCATTTGTTGGTGAAATGATGGGTTAGTGTGACGTTGTTCCAGAGAGGCGTGTTGCGGGCGTGTTTTAGTGACGCGCTGTGGAGCTTCTGGCCCGACAGTGGAAACGCAGGCCAGGTGCTACTGGCCCGAGGCTATTAGCCCGGCACGGCCCGTTTAAAGCCCTGGCCTAGCACTGGCCCGACAGTGGAAACGCGGCTATTGATGCATGCTGGTGCAAAACTACGCAAAAATATAAAACGACAATAAGAAAAACAAAGTGCAGCATCGCTCACTGATAATGAGATGATTTCAGATGTCATGTAGAGGTAGTGTAAGAGAATAAAAGATCGAGAGAATAAAGGTAGCCCAGTTTTTCTGCTTCATTCGTCTAGCTGTTAAATCATCTCATCTTCCTGACATGTTTCTGGGATTACAGATCATATCACAATGAGTTTGAGCTCCATTTAACTCTAATGTTTGTTCTCTCTTTACCTCTAGCACTTGTTCATCATTTCTCGAGTGGCTTTTGATGGCAGTTTCAGACCTGATGGCGGGACAGTCTGGACCCTTATGGTGCTGTTGATCTATGTGTGAGGAAATAGACTGGAAGATCTCAATCCGCAGTATTGTTTCTCCGTGTGGAATCTGCAGGTGAGCTCAGGAAACCTGGGGTGTTTGACAGGCTGATTAAAAGAAAGTGTTGCTTGTCATGTTGAACGGAGAGGCTTTGAGGCGTCAGGGTATTTCAGGATGTGTTTGGCTCACTCCTCAGCGTGTGTATGCAAGCATCTGTTCATTTATTTGTGAATGAGACGTTGACTCACTCTGGCAGACAGGATGTTTGAATCATCGAAGTGTAACACATAACAGACTGCTGTAGTGAGACATGCACGCATGAAACGCTCTGCAAATTAGGCATCACAGACAGTACATGCATGCATGTGAAATGGTTGAGATCTCGCATGCTTTTCAAATAAAAGAAAACATTAAATCATTGAAACAATACGTCGTTGCCGGTTCCTGTAATGCACTGTATTGTCAGGACACCACAGCAGATGCATGTTACGAGACAGCTCTTTACATTTCTGCATGTTCTTGGCCAGGACTTGTGTCTTTGATATTGTCTGCCTACTTTTTCATTGGTCTCATTCTTGCACCTTCAACCGAGCCCTGGAGAATGCATGGTTTTGGCCATCCCAGGGGATCTGGTGACATGTCTATACTCTACACCACTGCAATTTCCTTCTTTTGACTGTTGCCAGGAGTCCTTCATATAGAGCCCAGCATGATGGAGACGGTCCTCACTGCAGAACATGAAATCCAGGGGGAGGAGTTGGATCCAGATTCAACTCCTCCCACCTTACATACCTAAACCTACCCATCTCCACCCCCTGATCCCTAACCCCACCCCTAATCCTACCCATCTCCACCCCCTGATCCCTAACCCCACCCCTAATCCTACCCATCTCCACACCCTGATCCCTAACCCCACCCCTAATCCTACCCATCTCCACCCCCTGATCCCTAACCCCACCCCTAATCCTACCCATCTCCACCCCCTGATCCCTAACCCCACCCCTAATCCTACCCATCTCCACCCCCTGATCCCTAACCCCACCCCTAATCCTACCCACCTCCACCCCTTAGATCTGGATCCAACTCCGCCCCCTGGATCTCGTGTACTGCAATGAGGTGCTACTGGCATGATGCCTAATGGTGTTGCGCACTTCCTCGTTGGTCACATGGTCTTTGTTGCTGATCCCCAGAATCTTTTGAAAGCATCACATTTCCCAGTGCTGAATTTTCTTCTCAAGCTCAGCCGTCAGTGTCCACGATTCACATGCATACAGGAAGATAGAGATAACCAGAGCTTGCGTGAGTCTGAGCTGTAATCTAAGGGTGATGTTCTTGTTCCTCCATGTAGGCTTCAGTCTGGCAAGTGCTGTTGTAGGCTCTCCTGGCCATCATTTCTGGTTTGGATCCCTCATTGGATATCATAGCACCAAGACATTAGAACTGGGATATACTTATACAGTATATCACTTCAAACTATGGCTGATATTTATAGATATATATAAAGCTAAATTAAAAGATAATCCTAAATGAAAAGACAATTTATAGATAAGATAATCCTAAGCATGAAAATTATATTAATATTAAATAGAAAAGCTTAACTTAAAATAGTCACATTAAAAGCGAACCTAGAATATATTAATCTAACTGAAAAATTAATATTTTAAAAAAATTACGTTAATTTTAAATTATATATTTTAAACACCTAATTTAAACCTTATTATAAAAAGTTAACCTAGAATATTTTAATATTAAATAAAAAAAGCTAACTTTAAAATATATCAAAAAGAAACATTAATATATTTACAAAAGCTCGTCTTTATAGTCTCAATGTCATTGTAATGTAATAAAACTGAACAGTTGTTCTCTTTGTGTAAAACACACAAAGCAGTGCTTTTGTGCCAGAATTGGCACATGTCTGGACAGACGGTTAAATTGAATGTGTTTGTCGTGTCTATATTTAGTCAGAAGTAGAAGAGATTGTGAGACTGTATGGTATCGTAAACGTGTGTGTGTGTGTGTGTGTGACCGTGTGTTCAGTCCTGTAAGCAGATGGTCTTCGGGTGTTTGAGTTCATACGAAACATATGTAGGTCAGGTGCAGCATGGGCTGTCGTTACCGTGGAAACTAGGAGTCAAACATGACTGCAGTCTCGTCACCATGATGCTTTGGGACACATAAACACATGTCCGTACGGGACTTTATTAAAAAAGATATATGATTTGATTATAAATCTTGCAGCTAGTGCAAATTCATCAGGATGCAGCCAGAGCGCCGTAACACCTTTTCTCCGCTTTACCTGTTCACCTGTTCCTCTTCTGGGCATCCTGCCATGCTTTACTGCTCTATCCATCATTCAGATACCAGCTCGGGTAATACATCATCCGTCTGACCCAGAAGGCTCATGGGAAGACACTGTTCTATTTTACTTCTAATAGGGAGAGAAATAACAAAGTAGAGCAGAGGAAATAAGGCTATGTCAGGTGTGGGTCTATTGCTACTTTTCAACTTTATCATTTCAGAAGCAATTCATGTTAAATAGTGTTGATGTTAAATTAAATGTAAATTTTATAGACATGCCTGCACAAAAGTTCTGTTCTAACAAATGTAAATGCTAATGCACGTTGTTTAAAAGTTAAATTTGACTTGATATTCGATTGCAAAAAGATCGGATTTGACAGATATTCCCCTTTGGGAGTTTTTAACATATTATATCCTCTATTTATATTCTGTTTGGAAAAATGTATATTTTATTTTTAATAATGATGCTCCTGGGAAATTAAACAAAGTAGAATGTACAGATGTATTTATATGACAAATGTAATTTTAAGAAGTAGTTTACGCTAAATGAAAAGTCTGTCATCATTTACTCATCCTCATGTCATTCTAAACACATCTGTCTTTCTTTTAACCCTCTGGGGTCCTTCGGCCCAAATGGACCCGAAGCATTTAAATAAAATTTTTTTTTTAAATCATAGCTTTATCGGAATGGTCCGAAATTTAGTGACTTTGTTGGTACTTGGTAGCCTGGCTCCGCTCTCCTACGCACTTCCGCTCAATTTTATTTTCCTTCAGTACTACGTCTGGGATTGTGCTGTAGACTTTGGTTTCCAGAAATAATTTTTTTACCGGTCCAATCAGCGAACAGAGGGAGTGGCTGAGAACGATGACGTTGATGTAGCGCGTCAGTTTGAGTTGGAGTTCAGTAACGGCAGCGGAGAAAGACGTGAGAAAATCTATTCGGTCCGTTGTTGCAAAACTGCCGAATATCCAGAAGTTAAAGCCGGAGCAAGATCAATGTTTGCTAAGTGTTGTTGGTGGCCATGATGTTGTGGCCCTCCTCCCCACGGGGTTCGGGAAAAGTTTAATTTTCCAGCTCACTCCGCTAGTGGATGAGTTAGCTAAGGCGAACGATAGGATGCAAAGCCGATAGTTGTTGTCGTCTCTTCTTGTTGCACTAATGGAGGACCAAGTGAGGGAGGCAGAAAGGTTAGGAGTTGGTGCTGGGCAGCTCGGCGTGCACGATGATCACTGTACAGCATTTGCGGCAGATCCGAAACGACCGCAGCGGCGTATTGTTAATGATTACACCCAGCTTCGACAGTTGACTGAATACATCACTGTCCTTAGTGTCAAATATACATTTAGAATTGTTCCTTGAACTCTTAAATTCGATGAACAAAACATGCAGCTCTCGTTGACAGACATCTTATTCTACACATAATCCTCTGATCATTCGGACTTGTTTTTTTTTATTGCTTAAAACAATACACAAGTAATAACAGAAAACATAATACAAAAACAAACAAAAAATAATAATAAAAACAAAACAAAAATAAAACAGTAGGGGGATAATATAAAATAAACATGAACAAGTTAAGAGAATTACATGACACTGAAAAAAGGAAAATAATTACAAACAGATAATGTTTTTAAGGCTTTTTTTTTGTTCTCAGACAACTTAATTGAAAAGAGGTATTTTTAAAATTCTTTCACAAATATAAGAAAGAGAGGTTTAGCATTTAGATATTTAGATTTATGAATATGGAATTCGGACTTGTTGTTTCCAGCCGGTTTCGGCGCATGACATACGTCACGACCACACGTTAGCGATTGGCTATGGCAGATCCTGAGTGACGCTGGGCAGATCCAATAGTTTTGATCTTTAACAGAGAACCCGCCTACAAGGAAGTAAACGTTTCTCAATGGAGCGAGGCCAGACTCTCTGTACAAATGAAATGTACGAGAGTCTGGTAGAACCAGGCTAGGTACTTGGTATATGAACACCCCAAAAAATTGGGGACAGGATTTGAATAGTCTAAGTGGTTGTAAAAAAAATAGTCACACTCAGGACCTTCGGGTCCAAATGGACCCGCATAGGAAATGAATGGGAAATTGGCAAAAATGTGAAAATACAGAGTTTTTTTGTGCGTACAATCTACAAATCAGCCACGATCCAGAAAAAAAGCACACAACAGTGAAGGGGTGAATCTATAAAACATCAAGAGTGCAAAACAGACACATCCACACACACACACACACACACACACAAACACACTTTTATACACATACACACTAATAAATTCAGATTACATATGGGTTTTGAATTTTTAAAATGCTCAGTTTGTCCACCAGATGGCATCCATCTCATTTCAAAAATTGCTTTCATGAGGCCTAGGCTTGACTCTAAAATGAAATACAGCTTTAAAAAAAAAAAAAAAAAATTATATTATATTCAATGGGGAAAAAATGGGTCATAATTATTGCATTAATATTAATTATAAATAATTTTTATTTTTGAAATTATCTCAAAACACCAAAAAAGAAAAGAAAAACTATTATAAAAAACAAGTAAAAAAAAAAAAGATGATTTTTTTCTAATAAATATTAATCCCACCCTTCCGGCTCATTTGGACCCGAAGGTCCTGAGTGTGACTCTGAAATGAAGGACCCCAGAAGAACGCGGAAAGAGTTCATCATTTTGAGCTCCAGAAACAAAAAAAAAATCATCATTAATGTCCTGGATTTATGTAACTGGATTGCCCCAATGTTCCATCAAAATAAGAATTGTCACTTTTGATTTCATTAAATTTAGTGACATTAAATGTGCACAAACATGAGTGTGTCGCTGACAAATAAATTATTCAGGATTTGGATGGATGACTAAATGATGACAGAATTTTTATTTTGGTGTGAACTATTCTTTTGTAGGTAAACATTATTTAGTGTCTCAGTGTATAGAACAAAATGATTTAGCCTGACTGAGGTACTTCTTTTAAAGTAGAAAGTGTAGCCAATGAATCATCATCTTGAGTGGAGATATTGATCACAATATTACTTACAAAAGCTCTAGAGTCACAGACCGGCTGTTATTGACTCTCGCTCAGTGAACACCAAACACATTTACAGACGGACTACTTGAAAATCAATGAAAGTCAGAATTAAATGGCAAGCATAGACCTGCGTGGTGACATTATGTTTACGTACATACATGATACGTGACTTAATGGTTATACGCAAAGAAAGAAATAACAATATTTCCAGGAAGCACAGGTACATCTTTAAGCTAATGAAGGACACAGATTGCATGTTAACTTCTGTGCTGACTATGAAGTGACGTCAACACCTTCAGCATGTGTTCAGAAGAAGAACATACTGTTGGGTTGGGGAATCTAAAAACAACCCTGATATCTGGGGTAACCCACTTTTTTTTTTTTAGCTTGTGTGTGTTTATTTGATATATACACAGTGGGGTTCAGCTATGAGGAAAAAAATGAGTGAAAAGTTAAAAATTAATATGATTGTCTTAGTATTTGGTGTTTCTTTTTTGCTTTACTGACAGATACTTACTGACTTTGCCAATTTATGCATTTGGCAGATACTTTTATCCATTGCATTGCATTAAAGATACACTTTTTAATGCTTTTGAAAGAAGTAAATTGTAAAATATTATTACAATTTAAAATAACTGTTTTCTATGTGAATATATTGTAAAACTTCATTTATTCCTTGTGTTCAAAGCTGAATTTTCAGCATCATTACTCCAGTCTTCAGTGTCACATGATCCTTCAGAAATCAGTATAATATGATGATTTGCTCAAAAAACATTTCTGATTATTATCAATGTTGTAAACCTTTTTGCTGCTTCATATGTTTGTGAAAACCGTGATGCATTTTTATTTTCAGGATTCTTTAAAGGTGCAATGTGTAATAATTTTGAGTATCTATTAACAGAAATGCAATATGACATCCATAACTATGTTTTCAGAGGTGTATAAAGAACTTACTTAATAAACCGTAATGTTTTTATTACCTTAGAATGAGACATTTATATCTACATAACCGCGGGCACCCCCTTCTATGAAGGTCGACATATTGTGACGTCATGTTTCTACAGTAGCCGAACGCGAACAAACCCTGTTAGAAAAAATATAGTTGCATAGTTTCATGTGGTTCTTCTCCCTCGCTGTATTATGGGTTTGCTATGTGGGGAGAATGTGCTGGTTACGTTCGTGAGACAATCAGCTGATTACTATTATTATATTATATATTAAGACCCTTGATCCTCACCTGACTATGGCTTTGTAAACTTTATCCATGATGTGGTTTATAATGGACTGTGGTACAGAAACAGTGACAATGTAACACACTCTTGGTTTACGCTGGCTATTCTCTGCTGTCTCCAGACGACAATATGTTTGTCCCGTTTTAGCCACCGTAGCTTCTTCGAAAGGGAGGGGTGAGCAGTGGGCTGAGCCCTTAGTGCAAACTCGCAACCGAACCGCTAGATGTCGCTAAAAATCACACACTGCACCTTTAATGAATAGGAAGTTTAAAAGAGCAGCATTTTACAAAACTCTTTTCTGTCATTTTTGATCATGCAGCCCTGATTAATAAAAGCAGAGGCTTTTTTGAGATCAGGTTTTTGAGCCAAATGGATTTAAATGCAAAAATAATATTTATTTTTACAATTGATAATGTGATTAGAACGTTCAGTGCGCCATGTGATCAACTGCTAAATTCATTTCTGCACTGTAAAAAAAATCCCATGAAATTTACAGTAAAAAAAACCTGGCAGCTGTGGTTTCCAGAAATTGACCTTAGAGTGGTAGAAACAAAGTACATTTACTTCTTTACATTTACTTGAGTGTTTTTTTGGAACATTTTTACTTTTAAGAGTAGATTTAAATGTGGGTACTTTAACTCGAGTACATTTCTAATGAAAAAACCTGTACTTTTACTTTTGTTACGTTGGGCGACGTTCCTCTCGTTACTTCATTTTAATGCATTAAGTTGTTAAATGCGTAGTTTATTCCAAGCGCGCTGTATCTTTTTTTTTCTGGGCATGAGCGATGCTCAATTCACAAATGAATCACTCTTTTGAGTCAATTCTGTTTAAAGACTTAATCAAATAAATTGGCTGAGTAAGATTATTACTTTTACTTTTACGTTGAGTAAATAATTCTATAAGTACTTGTACTTTTACTTGAGTACAGTTTTTGGATACTCTACCCTATGGTAGCAGCATTTTTAGGTTTTACAGATTTCATGCAAATTTACAGTAAAAGAAAAAGTGTAATACAGTATACCTGTTTCATTAACTGATATAATGTTAATATACCAACCTATACAAATATCTGTTTTGTTCTTTTGTAATTGACTGACAACCTCTAAAAACACAGTTGTTTTTTTTATGTGAAAGTCACATGATGAACCATTGTTCATCACAAGCAGCTTTTCCACAAGCTGAGAAGGTAGATACTAATATGTAAAAGGTGCATTACATTTACATTTTAGTCATTTAGCAGATGCAAAGTGCTTTTAAGTGCTTTTTAAGGTTAAGTGCTCACAGTGTCATTCACACAAACACTAAACACCATCATGATAACACACATGAAACTAAAGTAATGCAGTAAACATTAACTGTAACATAAAACCCTAATGTACACAACTGATTAGAAAATCTCCAATAGTATCCAGCTGCAGACCCGCAGCACCACCAGTTTCAGAACCCCAGCGCCAGAACCGGAGGTAAGGGGCGGAGCTTACGTTCTAAACCGAGTAACGCCACCTAACGTTTTGGAGCGTAATTTGCTTAGACACGAAACGGCATTATTACACACGAAACGTCATACTTTATACGTATTATAATGATACATTAAGGTATAGTACAATAAGCATTTTAAAACATTGATTTTGTGTAATATAATTCTATATAGTTATCCGTTTCATTGTATTATGAGAGTTACTTCCTGATCATGATGGTGAAAAATAATGCTTGAAACTTATGGTCATTTTATATAAAATATACTTTATTTCACAAGAACATGTGCAGCATGCATTTTTCTTTATGTAAAATAATGTAAAAAATCTAAAAAGAGAGAGAAAATCCGGCATTGTTTTAAAAGAAACCATAAAAATGTACCGTACTTCAAATAATAGCCGAGTCCCAAATAGACGATTGTCTCTTTACACGCCTGGTGTGGCTGCAGGTCTGGGTAAATAGAAGTCGGGTCTGTTTTTTAGTTTCAGGTTGTATTAAATCTTCTAAAACCCGTCAGATCGTCCGCTTTTTGGCGGCCGCCAAAGCAAATTTTTGTCCCGCCAAAGCCTATTTTGATCGGTGAGTGATGTAGAATAGAATGACTGCTGCGCATGACCAGAGAGAGAGCCCCGGCCGCGCGCGCGCACTCTCACGTCTTCAAACAACACGAGCGCTGTCTTGCTCTTTATTTGTCACATACCAGTTATAGTTCATACAATGAGCAGTGACTCACTGTGTAATAAAAACATACCCGAAATATTATTTAAAAGGTGCAACAATTTTAAATATTTTTAAATACTTGCAAAAATAACCATGCTTGTGTCATTGTAAATAATTCCGCCCCTCCCTCACTTCCGGTTCTGGCACTGGGGTTCTGAAACTGGTGGTGCTGCGGGTCTGCAGCTGGATATATCTCGAAAATCTAAGAAGAAACACTTATTTCAACGAAAATATATCAAATATGAAGTGTCACAGGGAATTCTGGGAATGTCAATTTAAGGCATTTCACTGGTCACAATTTTTTTTCACTTCCCAAAACGGTCAATTTGTCAGTATTTTACTGTAATATCACATTACATGTAAGGTTAGATCTATTACAGTTATTCACTGTATATAGTAGGGAAACTTACTGTTAACCAATTAACAAGGTTTTACTGTCTTTTACCTTTAAAATCATGATAATGTTTAACAGTGTGCGTTTGCGCTTGGGCTGAGCCAGAGACGGACTTGTCATGTTTGTTCACAATGTTCAGTGTTTACTCGAATCTTAGAATAGGTAGCCTAGTGCCCCAAAGTTGTCGTCTTTTGGTGAATTTCTTAGTTTTGAAGCTAAAATATGTCTCACAGCCTGAAACATCGTGCAGAACCATCGAGTGTTCGCGTGCCACCCGTTGGGGGAATATGTCCAAAATTTGACAAAATATAATTTTTTAACCTTCTGTTAAAATGACTTGAACACTATAGGCCTACACTATAGTTAATGAAGTTATAGGACTTCAGAGAACAGCGTCTGATGCTCAAGATAAGCTGCGGTGTCAGTGCTTATACATTCCTTTCTTTCAAAAAAAGAACAAACATTTTTTTATCACTTCATGCATTCTCTGGGAATCGAACCCATTACTTTGGCGTGACTGTTTGAGCTACAGGAATGCATTAGTTGATTAGTCACCTAGAAAAATAATAATTATTATTTTACATTTTAACATTTATTTATTTATGTATTTATTCCAAACTCCAGGTTTATATAATACTAATAATGTTCAGATTGTATCTGCACACACAGGAAGCTTCAGCCTCGAATAACACGGTGATTTCCTTCTTCTTTTTGTTGTTTTCCCCCCATTAGGAATCACACATACGGAGCCATTTAAAAGAGTTTCCAGATGAAGTAAAAGGTCTTTGACAGTACACAATTTCAGATTAATGAAATGGATTTATTTGAAAAAAGACAATCTGTGTGTGTGTGTGTGTGTGTGTGAGGAGGCAGAACAAATGTGCTCACCGTCTCTCTCTCTCTCTCTCTCTCTCTCTCTCTCTCTCTCTCTCTCTCTCTCTCTCTCTCTCTCTCTCTCTCTCTCTCTCTCTCTCTCTCTCTCTCTCTCTCTCTCTCTCTCTCTCTCTCTCTCTCTCTCTCTCTCTCTCTCTCTCTCTCTCTCTTCCCTTGGGGTCTCACTAACTACAGCCATGCCTCGGTGTCTTAGACTAAGAGGATGCAGAATAACAATGCTGAAGCTAAGTGAGGGAGAGATAAGAGGAAATTGAGAGAGAAGAAATGTGAAAAGGGAAGCAGAAGTGCTCGGCTCAGGGTCTCCGTTTATCGCACAAACGCGTCCGCGTTCTTCAGCCAGCCGGAACTATTCCCTTTATCTAGAAGTGAACGGGATTTTTAGGCTCTGTCGTTGCTAGGGTGTTCTGGTTGGTTGCTTAGTGATATTCTGTCTCATGTCTCTTATTCAATGATATTTTTGTCTGACCACTTATAATTATTATAGCTCTTCTCTCCTCACACAAAAAACTAAACATCCAGAAATATTTCTCCCTGCTGTGTTCACTGTGATGGTAACAGGAATGCTCAGTCTGCCATGAGAGAAAATCTGCAAGGGAATGAGAAAGAGTGGATATGGGAAAGTGAGATTATTATTAAATGCATCTGTGAACCAAAACTGGAAGTTGTCTGCAGTTGTTGCCATGGAAATGCCTCACTCCCTGATTGTGTGTGTGTGCGGTCGCCTGTATGTGTGCACGTAATACAATGAGTATATTAAATGCAGCTTTATTACATTATAGCATTAAACTAACGTTCACAAACTCTCATACTTACCAAACATGGTGGTAAAACACTACACTGTGATGTAGAATATATGTATATATATATATATAACAACTGTTTTTAACATGGATAATAATAATCATAAATGTTTCTTGAGCAGCAAATCATCATATTAGAGTGATTTGTGAAGGATCATGTGACACTGAAGACTGGAGTAATGATGCTGAAAATTCAGCTTTGATCACAGGAATAAATTACATTTCAAACTATATTTAAATAGAAAACAGCTGTTTTAAAATGTAATAATATTTTACAATATTACACAATTTTTTAGATCCAATAAGTACACCCATTATGAGCTTAAGAGACTTCTTTAAAACTACAGTAACACTTTTGTAAGCTGACTTACCAAAGGAAGGACACATCACCTTTAATATTTCTTTAATATCTCATTTGTTTCTCCTAAACATCCGTGATACTAATAATAGAGCATAAAATCTGCTGCACACATGTTCATGTCATCACACTTGTGTCTCGAACAACATTCAAACAATGTCTCAAACTCAGATTCTGCAATCACAGGTCTCAAATCAGTACATGCTCAGAAATGCAATTTTAAATTGACTTGAGATTGTGTATGATCATTAATTTTTATTACACTGTACTCTTACCATGTCAACAAACTAATTTATTTCTGCTAAATCAAACAACTTTTCCATCATCTGACGCGTGACGAGTGTGTTTGTGTGCATGTGTGTGTCGCTCCGGTCTCTAGCGGATACAACTTGAGCAGAAATCATCAGCAGTTTTAATTACTTTGATTAAGCTGCATGATGAATCTCTGTGTATGTCTGTGTTGGGTTGAAAAGTTAATTATCCACACAGATAGCGGAGAGATGAAGACCAGAAGAAGTCAAACTCAAACTTCAGAAAGGTCACAGAAAGGTTGTTCGTCTGTTTGTGTTTACGTGTAAGAACTCAAAGATAATTTGCAACCAATCAATATTGTTTCCTCAGGTGAACCAAATGATAAAATTACCATATGCCCTTGACTTTGATGAACCTGATTCATACAAGCATTCAACTTTCAAATTCAACAGTTTAATAAGGAATTAAAATGCCGAACTGCACTGTTCAGGACAGACAGCTACAGGTTTACAGTGTCATAAAACCTGCTAAAAACACCCCTATTATGTTTTTTTCTTTCACTTTTCAGGTAAAAATGCTGTTGAATGTGTTAACTTTTTTATTTTGCAGTATAAATATTTTATATCCAAGAACACATTTCTTCATTCTTTTTTATTTGCATCTTTGTTTTGCTTAAATTTTAAAAAGAATAGTACATCTTTAAGCTTCATCGTGCATATCTTTTTCTTTATTCATTTATTTATATGCCTGTATATTTTTATTCTTTTTTTTAAAGCAGTGCTTACTGTTAAATACAAATAAATGAAACCTATTTTAGGACTTTATAAAGATTCTTTTAAAGAGAAGTTTTTAAATTTTGCATTGTGATGTCTTTATTTTAATCGAACACATTTTCCCACCAAATTCTGATTATCATAATGCATCATAATTCTCATTACTCTAATGCAATTAGCATATTTTATACTTCCATTACTTTAAGCTGAAAAAATTATTGCACAGAAAGTGTGCTGGAGAAAATATTCTCAATGCAAAAAATAAATCTTTTTCATTATGCAATTCTTTTTTCTGTTTGATTGTGTGGTTGTGCATGTGAGATTCACCCTATAGCATGTAACTCTGCTTTAAAGCCTGTGCCGTCGAGTACTTTGATAAAGACTAAACTAGAGGGCAGAAAAATATGTTCCAGATTACAACGGACATCTTCAGGACAAAATAGCTTATACTGACAAAACATGGTAAATGGTTCCCATTACTTCTAGAAAAAACCCTCAGAGATGAAAAATTCCCCTGCTGCTTTATTCCCCATTTGCATGCGTTTCATTACTGAGGGATATTTGAAGGATTCGAAACGAGGTCTTCTATACCCTTATCTGCATTTTGTCCTTTTTTTTATTCACTTCACTCTTTTTCTTCATTCTTTTTTTCTCTTGAACTCCCTTGTGACTGAATCTAACCACCCCTTATCAACACAACTTAATGAGCTCCCAAGCATTACCGGCGTCAAACACACACACACACACACACACACACACACACACTCAGTCACTCTCACTCACTTTATCAGGCTGGTAGCGTCTACCATCTATTTAGTTTTCTAGTTCCCCTCAGTCTAATTGTGCATTTATTCTTTTACTCTCTAAAACAGCTCATTAGTGTTTTATATCAGAGAGAGAGAGACCTAGTTTTAATGACCTTCAGAAAAGCAGCAAAAAATGCATTAAGTAACGGGGAGAAAAGGCCACAGAAAGAGAGCAAAAGAGTCATGTATCTGCATATATCTCGCGTCTTTAATGTGTGACTCTTCTCAGATGATTAAAATTACACACAAACCACCCTTAAAAGATAATCTATGAAAGACTTCTGTGCATTTCTGTAGTGATAAAAGCATACATGCACATATCAAGACATTAGCAATAAAGTGATACAGGGTGAAATGTCAGGGAATGATAATAATGGACGGGCGATTGATGCTCTTGATCCAGTTTAAAGTATTTGTGTCTACAGTTTGCTCTGAACAATTGTGTCTTCATTAGTTTTGTTGATTGGCTGGTTGACATAATGATCAGGGAACACTGAATTGAATGGATGAAAACTGAATGAATGCTGTAGAGATTCACATTATCTCACTCTGACAGTTTAAATATTTATTTACATAACCTTCCTTTGATGGCATAAATACTTACTTTACCTCTCTGATGGTGTTGATATTGACTTTACCCTTGTGATACTGTAAACATTTACTTAAGTGTTATCCTGTAACTATTTACATGATCTCAAATCAGTGCTGTAACTATTTACATTATCTCTCTGTGAAGCTGTAAACTTACATTAGCTTACTGTGTTGCTGTAAACATTCATAGTATAACAGTAAATATTTACTTAACATCACTGCAGTGTTGACTAAAACTAAAACTATTCAAATATATTTTCTGTTATTGAAATAAAGATGAAATAATATAAAAAAAATAGATGAAAAAAAAAATCTAATTCCAAAATGACTAAAACTGACGTAAAAATAAAGCTGCATATATACATATATATATATATATATACACAAAATCAAATAAAAAAGCACGTAACAAAATTACTCAAATTTAAACTACACTTAAAATTTCAATATATGAAAATATATAAATAAATAAAAGCTTATTCAAAATATGAATAAATACAATAATAAAATATAAATCATTCTAAAATATTGCTGCATCACTGTAATGCTGTAAATACTTAATTTATATAATAATAAACCTCTCACTAAAGTTTTAAATATTTACAATATCTCTATAAAAGTGTACAATGTGAGCTATAATGTTGTGAATATTTACAAAATCTTACTGTAATGTTATACCCTATAAATATACACTATACAATGTTCACTGTAATATTGCATAATAGAAAGCCTTTTGTAACCTTTCGTTTTCCCGTATTTTTGACAGATGTTCATCACAACATAACTTCATTCAGACTGAAGATGAGCATCATGTGCATTTTCCATGTCGGCTTTTGATATTTACCATAATTACCTTAGCACGTGAAGGCTCCATTAGTAAGGGAAGATGGTGGAAGTTTTGAATTAGGTTTGGTTGAAAGATAGAGCTGGGTGTCATCTGCGTAGCAATGGAAGTGCATCTGATATTTACGGAAGATGTAACCAAGCGGGAGAAGATAAATAATGAACAGCAGGTGTCCCAGGACAGAGCCCTGGGGCACTCCTGTGAGGACAGGGACTGAATGAGAGGTGAATGATTTTAACTGAATGAACTGAGTGCGGCCTGAGAGATATGAATAAAACCAGTTAAGAGGTGTGTTAGTAATACCAATAGAGGGGAGTCTGTCTAGAAGGATGGTGTGTGAAATTGCATCGAAAGCCGCGCTCAAATTAAGCAGAAGGAGAATGGATAGTAAACCAGAGTCAGCAGCCAGGAGAAGGTCATTAGTGATTTTAAGGAGTGCTGTTTCTGTGCTATGAAGAGGACGGAAACCAGACTGGACTTTTTTCGTATAGATTATGAGTATGGAGTTGAGCAGCAACTATTTTTAGAGGAGGAACGATTCCAGTGGTAAGAGAAGAGTGAATGTCTGTGAATGTCTGTGAATGACTGATGTCTGTAATGAGAGGCGACAGAAAAGGGAAAGTGGCAATTGTGTCAACATAACTAATCAAAATAATGTTTTCAACTTATAAGGTTTAATAAAATCAATAAATCATAATATTTACTTGCAACCATGCATGATACATTTATTTAAGTTGTAGTAGGTCACCTTAATTTCTGTTCGTGTAGTGTTGTAGTAGGTTTAAACTGTGACACACACAAACAATTATAGAGGCCATTCAATGTGCATTTAATCTGTTTAATTAGCTGTTTATCATTCAGAACAATCTACGACTGTATGACAATCCTTACAACAGCTAAATAACATCTAGTTTTATAAATGTACTATTTTTAAAAAATAAAAAAACACCAACTATTGTAGGTTAATATTCCAAGGTCGTTTGAACAACCTTTATAACCATGAAACAGTCCTATAAAAAGAGCAAAATCCATTATCATTAAACTGTTCTATGATTGCTATTATCTCATACTAACCACAAAAGAGAACTCCTTCATATTCTTTTCATCTGTTCTTGAGTTTGTTTTTGATGAGAAATTGGCAACATACCTCAAACATTAACATTAACTGCTCTATACCACCTACATCACTATCTAATGCATCCTATGTAAACATACACTTTAATTTAAGACTAAAAAGAGTCTCTGTAGAAGTAAGCTAATTGATCGTTTGTTCTCTGATACAAAAGAAGCTACAAATTCGCACTACCTGACGAAACACAGTCACAATGTTCTAGGGAGCAGATGCTCTCGTGGTCTTGAATAATCCCTTGAGGCTTTGCTTGCCTAAATGACCCTTCATACGAGAACACAGAAGACGGGTCTCGGTTGAGCCGTTAAGATCGCCACTCCCGATGCTTTTCTTCAGAAATCTCATAGAAAGGTGTTTGAATGCACACTTCAAATACAAAGATACATGATAAAATCCCTGTGGTCTATGGAGACTGTGTCTTTACTCTTGAAGAGTGTTTAAAAGTCCTGTGTCTCTGTGGAAGTTCATCTAGGCAGTTTCCAGGTTATCGCGGATCTTCCAGTTTTCTCGAAAAACTAAAAAAAAAATTTTTTCTTCTCCTATTGGTGCACATATGATTCTGTCGTATGCTGGTTTAAAAGTCACATGATGATGAGCCTCCGTAAAGAAAAGATGCCGATCCGTATATTCACACCATCAGTGTATTTCCCTGTTTGCCGAGTTTCAGGGCACTATTGAAAAGTTAAAAGGATAGTTCACCCTAAAATAAAAACTAAGTCGTCATTTACTCACCCTGGTGTTGCATTTCTCAACATTTCTCATTTTCGTTTAGTAGTAAAGTACTAAAGTAACTAAAACTATAGACGTTTAAAATACCAACAAGAATGATTAAAACCTTACCTAAAATTAAAAATATGACAATCTATTATAGTATATCAATGATACTAAATAAAAGAAGTCTAAACACTATATTCTAAGTCTTGTAAAGCCACACGTTCATCAGCTTTGGGTGAGAAACAGACCAATATGTGAATTGAAAATGCATATCTCTCAAATATCATTCAATTTAAATACAGCACATCAAGATGGATCAAATTTGATGTCAATGACCATCAATGCATCTTCTCTTTCAGAAAATGTCTTACCACTTACACATCAGCTTGTCCTGGGGCTCAATGCAACAACTCTGTGCCTTATCTACTCCTAAAAGGTCTATATTAGTAACTTACACAAATAATATACACCTTTTAGGGCTAGATATGTTACAAAATTGTTCCTTTATGGGTACTGCCTCAGTCACAAGCTAAAGGTATGATTTTTCACATTCTTTCTGACAGTGAAGATGCACAATATTTGAAGCAAAAATCTGTATCAATACAATTTTTGGTTAACAATGACTTTTCCTCACATAAATCTATCATATGGGTTTAGAGGACTCAGACTGTGGTACTTTGATGTGATTTCAGGATCTTGACATCTAAAGCACCCATTATGGAGAATTGTGCAGTATTTCTTCATTCGAGTTCAATGCAAGAAAGTACGGAGCCCCTAAAGGGACAAAGCGATGGGGGAAAAATTATGAGATGGGAGGAAAATGTATATTTCAGTGCTTTTGCATTCACACCCAAATGTTTTGCGTTCCCCTGAGAAACTTTGCTTTCACTCGTACACCTTTTGAGTTCTTTGCAAGTGAACACAAAGTTTCTCAGGGGAACGCAAAAGTTTTGCGAGCGAACGCAAAGTTTGTTTCTAGGGAGAACACAAAAGTTTTGCAAGCATATGCAACGTTTCTCTGTCAAACGCAAAGTTTTTATGGGGAACGGAAAAGTTTTGAAGAGAACGGAAAAGCATTGACATATTTTTTCCTTCCCATCTCATATTTTTCCCTCACCATGTCCCTTTAGGGACTCCATAAGAAAGAAAGACATGTTTTTTTTTTTTGAGTGAACTATTCTTTTAAATTAAAAGCAAATATGTTAAATTCAGTATGTTTTTCCTTGCAAAACTAAATTTCTAGAGCTAAAGTGACCTACCAAAGTTATTTTGATCCTGTCGATCTTCTTTTCCTCTAAATTAGTGAGGTTTCAGAGTCACAGAGTAATAGTTTTGCTAGTTCTTAATAACCTACGGCGTTCTTGTCATTCTTGTGCAAACGTTTTTTCCAGTAGTTCTCCTGAAGTAATATTGCTACAAGTTTCGCGGCCGTCCAGTGAAACCCGTACACTTAGAGACCCAGTGTTGTCTTCATACACAAATCTCAATAGGAGTGGTCATCATCACTTTGCTCTTGTCTTGGCGGTTGGGCGACGGGCTTTTGGAGGACTCTTCCCTTGAGGAATGTGGTTCGGACAGGATGCTACGTTTGAGGGGGGTGGGGCGTAGACAGGAAGTGCCTGAAGGGGGGGAGGGCTCTGTGTGTCTGTGGGCGGAGCAACGTGAGGCTCCTCCCCTCGGGGCCCTACAGGACGCTCTGCGGCGATGATGATTCAGCAGGTCGTATTTAAGGAAGTAAAACACCTCTTTAACGCCACAGCGTCGCTCCGGCTCCAACGCCAACAGCCGGCCGAACATGCGTAGCGCATCGTCAGAGAAACGCCTCCACTGGGAGGGAACGGCTCCTGGAGGACACGCCCCCCGTTGCCAGCGCTGAAATTCGGAAAAGAATGCGTCGCTAGGCAACGCCGCTTCCCATGGGAAGTTTCCCGTGAGCATGCAGAAGAGCAGAACTCCGAAAGCCCACACGTCCTGGGTCGTCGCCACGACGATGCCATCCGAAACCGAGGCCTGGCACACCTCGGCGGCAGTGTATGGGATGGTGCCGCTGATCCGCTTGATCCGGCTGCCCGCCCGCCGTGTCATTCCCAAATCTGCCAATTTCACACGCCGGCACTCGCGGTCGAAAAGCAGAACGTTTTCTGGCTTGACGTCACGATGGACGAGACTCTTGCTGTGCATGAAATCCAGAGCCAAACCCAGTTGCTGAACACAGCGTTTGACCATCTCCTCCGGCAGGCCGGCCTGAAAACACACGGGAACACAAGAAGGCACAGTTTAGAGCTGAGGAGGTTTAGAGAGTATATACAGTATAAGCTCATAATAAGGGAGGAAGTGGAAGTGTTTTCTATAATCAAAAGCAGGATCTCACGGCCTGTAGAACTCCACAGATGTATGCACGATTAACATAGGCTACCTATCAATCATAAAGTTATACAAATATAACTTCCCCCCCTTCTCCCAAAAAATAGCACAGAATATATAGATTCTAGATAACGGATACATACAGATAGTTGCACTCTAAAAAATGCTGGGTTGGTTTAACCCAATTTTGGTTCAAATATGGACAAACTCAAACATTGGGTTAGAAATGTAACCCAATGGCTGGGTTTGTCCATATTTGACCCAAAACTGGGTTAAAACAACCCAGTATTTTTTTTTTTTTTTGTCTGGATGACATGAACAGTACAAAAACCACACTCTAAAAAATACTGGGTTGTTTTATAATAGTATAAAACAACCCAGTATATTTACGGATAACTAAATAATAGTATATTTAGTTAAATCTCACAAAGAACATGTCCAGGTCTTAGTTTACAAACAAACAAACAAGTACATGAATAAATACTGTTCAAAAGTTTGGGTTCGGTATGAATTTTTCAAATGTTTTTGAAAGAAGTCTTTTCTGCTTTCCAAGACTGATCAAAAATAGTCAAATTGTAAAATATTATATACAGTTTAAAGTAGCTGTTTTCTATTGCAGTGTATTGTAAAATGGCATTTATTCCTGTGATCAAAGCTGAATTTTCAGCATCATTATTTTGGGTTGAAATATGACCCAACCATGTGACAAGCTGCGTGTGCATTCAGGATTCTAACATATGAAATACTGATACAGGTGTTAATATAAGGCGCAGTGATATACCTGAGGCGGGATGATGTCGAACAGGTCTCCCGCGGGCGCGTACTCCTGGCCGAACACGTAGCTGTCCTCCGTCTCAAACAGGACGTTCAGGACTTTGATGATAAACGGACTGCAGCCCAGAGCCGCCGTCAGACTGTACTCGCGCAGGAAACTACGCAGCTTCGTCTTGTTCTTACTCACGTACTTCAGAGCCAGTTTAGTTCCTGCCAATACACAAAACAGCGATGAATGAAATATCATGGTGCGCCAAGACCTCTATATTTGAGGAGCATTTTTGGAGCTTGACAGTGTCCACCTACATTCACTGTATGGAGATTCTGCAAAACAGTTTGTTTTGGTTCCACAAGAAAAGAAAATTGGGAACGGCACTGCCACATTTCCCTAGACTCACCCTGTGTCCGATGCACACACAAGTCGACTTTGCCGTAGGTGCCCTTTCCCAAAGCAGCGATCAGCTCATACTGCTGTTCTACCTCTGAGGCGGAGAGAGACGTGATGGACAGCGCCTGCATGTCCTCGACCGGAGCCCCGCTCGTCTCACTGCCCCGTCCCGCTGCGAGAACACCCACCTGGGCACTGAGAAACACACACTCATTATCTCACATGCACTGACAAACTTATTTCAAGAGGTGCGTCCTGGGGCCAGATTCACACAGCTAAGAATGGTTTTCTTGCTTAGTCATTTTGTCTCGTTTACCAGTAAAAAATCTCAAAATTCCTAAATGATTTAAGATATTAAACCCCAGTTTCACAAACAAGGTTTAAACCGAGTCCCAGACTAAAATGCAAGTTTGAGCTGTTTTAACTGAAAGCAACTTGCACTGACATTTTTTAAAATATGTCATTGCCATTGTTTTGTCTCAAGATGCACACAAGTAATGTTTTTTTCTAAGGCACGTTTATAAAAGCTTCTTAAATGTCCTTATTGAACTAAAGCCTAATCCTGGCTTAATCTAAGCCCTGTTTGTAAAACCAGGCCTTTATATCTTAAGTCATTTTGCTTCTCAAGTAAATATATCTTGATTTTAGGAATGTTTAGATACTTGAATTGGAAAATGTCAAAAAATACCGAGTAAGAAAATGTTTTCTTTGCAATGAATGCACAAATCTCTTAAGAGAGAAGTTAAAACATGTCTTAAGACGTTCTTAACCGTCTGATGCTGTTTGGTCATTTTTGAAAGAAACTTTTTACGCTTTAGTTTTTTAGATTTTTTTTTTTTACTTCATCGGAATGATACGCAACTTGGTAAAGGTTTTGGCACTTGCTGTGTGAACACACAAAAACATCATGGACATGATTTGAAAAGGTTAAATGGTCCTCAAAAAAATAGTCACACTTGTATTGTTCGTGGTCAAAAATGAGCGCATTGGAAATGAATGGGAGACGAATTTCATCTAGTGGAAACGTTTGGTGCTGCGGCCAAACTAAATCTCACTGAAAGCTAAACCTCAAATTCGGAACACAACTCGTGTAGATATATTTTTAGAGTAAAACATGTTTTGGAAAATATATATTTCATATACAATTTTAAAATAGTATTTTTATGCATTTTTCATAATAATAAACTTTAGTTCCACTTTTTTCACTTCAGCAATTATCTGCCAAGTGTCAAACCAAACTTAAGTCTGTGCTACAAAGCATTCAAGATGTACCAAAGTTCAAGTTGGAAATTTCATTTTCAGGTCTATGCTCATAAAGTGATTAACAGGTATTAAATGGATCATAACTATTCCATAAATATAATTTGGTACCATAAAATCCACTAAAAATAGAAAAAAAATGGGTCATTCAGTTTTCTTGGGAAGAAAATAACAGACTTGGTGTTATCTGATTGTATGGCCATTCTTGTTGAAGATTTGCTGATCAAAATCTCTTCAAAGGTCTCTTTTTTGTGTCGTATGCAAATAACCTTAATAATAATAAGCATGCACACTATTTTTGGAGTCATGTTTTCTGATGTGCCATGTATTTTAAATGGTTATTAATTGTGGTCCGTTGCATTCACAGTCGCCCCCTCGGTTGAAATCGTGTGCGTGCGTGCGTGTGTGTGTGTGTGCGTGTGTGTGTGTGTGCGTGCGTGTGTGTGTTCGTCACCACCTTTCGCTCCCGTTAGCGACGGCCCTGCTCGCTTGCACTGATGCTTTGACTCTGAGTGGCAAAGTACCGGTATCATGTGAGAAGAACGCTAAAGATTAATATATAGAAGTGGCGTCCCACTTCAAGCACTGTTCTTAATAATGTTTTGTGAGACCGGCCCCTGGTGAGTAACTCTCTCCTGGTGTTATAGACCTCCTTGATGACGTCTTTTGTCGTTTTCTCTGTTTATTCTTCTGTCTCTAACGCTCGAGTCCTTATTTCCCTCCTTTTGTCAGCACTTCTGCACCTGATTTGACGCTCTCCGACGAAGCAGTCAAATCTTAGTAAATATTTCAACAGCAGCAAAGGGCACAAACTGAATCCCGGCCCTGACGTCTCGCAGAGCTCACGGGAATAAAGCAGTGACCTAGAATGAGTCCTCATGTTATCAGCATCATGCATAGTGACAGCGCAAGACCCTCCGCTGAGCATCACTGCCACACAACACCAGCAGACGACCTTAAGATGACCTCTCAGAAGTTGTGATGTGCCGGACCCCTGCTATCCTGGACACTTTAGCCCCTAACTGAGAAACAAATGAGAAACGAATTCAGGAACATCTAGAGGTCATTGTCTACCTCGGCTAGATACCTGTTATTTTTACTGCATTAACCCACCTGTCGTTCTCTCCCGCCCTTCATTCTGTACCTCAAACCGGTTGAGCAAAGAGAATCTAGGAATTTCCCTTCCCAATTTCAGTTGAATTGGCCACAACACACTTGATATTGAATTGGAATGACAGGAAAATGTTTTTTCAGAATGACAATTGTAAGAAATGCACTTTAATCTTACAGAACACAACAACAAAACGAGCTGGAACAGAAACTTTCCATTTTTATTAAACTGCTTGATGTTAATTAGCTCCATTTTGAAGACTTTGAAGTCAATTTTATATAGAAAGAAATAGCCCATATATTTTGTGTATGACTTGAGTTTGCTTTCTCTGATGCACACTGAAGGAAATTTGATGTAGGATTTATTTTGAAACAATTTTCTCTCAGATTTTGCAAGAAAATTTCACAAATAATAAGAAAGAAATGGCGAGTAAAACATTGAATTAAACATGAAATTTGTAAGTAGTGTTTTCTTGTAGAAATGTTCGCTAATAATCAGTTTAATTTACTGATATATAACTTTGCACTTTTTGCAGTGTCTTGAATGCACGTTACTATAGTAAATCATAATTGCCCCACTTAATAAATGGGACAATCTGTTCCTCGTTGAGCCTAAATTTTATCCTAAGGTCAACACCTGAAGGTGACCTTTGACCCCTCACAGGTCACATTCATTAAATACACAACATTCTTGCTTATACTTACAAACATGCAAACTCATGTTTACAGGATTTATTTAAATGCTAAATGCATCAGCATTACAGAAAATAAATCACTTCTGAATTAATTCTCATTAAATTCTATTCCTTTTTTTATTCATTGATTCATTGATTTATTTATTTTAGCATTTTTTACTACCCTCTTTCTCCCCCTTTATTTCCTTTCTTTTTTCACCTTATTCAGTACTTCACATGCTTTGGCGATATTATAAATGTTAACAAAAACGCCTATAATATCAGACTCTGGAAACATCAACAGAAATGCATGAATACATGCGTGCCACCAACAGTGCAAAACAAACAGTTGCGAGCAGCAAGAGCCCTCGGCAGTCTTCAGACAAAAGAAATCAATACACACATCACAGAGCGCTGACCTGATGAAGGAGATCTCCAGGACTCACCTGCTGGTGCCCTCTCTCTCTCCCTCATGTTCCTGCATCCAAACGCCGCGTCTACCCGTTCATTCCCTTCAGAAAAGCATGATCTTCAATCACAAAGAATGAGTTTCCTCAGCGTTCCTGAAGGACGTCTGGCTCAGAGCTCTGTCACACACACACACACACACTGCGCTCTGCTCTACATCCTCAGCTTTGCTTTCCAGTCCTGCGCTCATGTGGAAAAATCACAGTCCTGTTCAGTGTTTCCTTTGTGAAGGCTCTGCTGGAGCACGAGGAGAGAGGAGCTTGTGTGTGTGTTCCGTCATCAGTGATGTACAGTGTGTGTGAGAGAGAGAGATGAAGGGGAGGGGGGTGTATCTGTGCGTGAATGACCTACTTCATTGCGTTCGCGCTCCTGGATGCTGGAAGAACGGCGTCTGTGTCTCGCAGCATCCAGGGTCCTTTAGGGATGCGAGATGTGCTCATCCAATGGCCTGCGTTCACATGATCACAGGACCCCTCGAGCCGCCAGCGTCCCAACAGCCAGGCTTTGTTTTCACCCACAATTTAATGCAGAACATCAAACCTATTTTTAGATCTTTTTCGGTCTCATTCTGTGACATTTAGGCACATTTTTCTCCCAAGTTCTCATTCCTGTAATGTGCACAGTGTTTTTTTTTTTTTGTGTGTGTATCATGGAGATATTCATATTTTTTATAAATATTTTGAATTAGTTTTAAATTTTAGATTTTATGGTTTTATTTCAATTTTAGGTAAAGCTTTTAATCATTTTTATTAGTTTTTGATTATTTTTTTTTATAGTCGGCTGAAATGGAAGTGATTGTCTTTTCTTCCCTATTGTGACGTACACTCACCTAAAGAATTATTAGGAACACCTGTTCAGTTGCTTCAATGCATTTAGGGGTGTGGTCCTGGTCAAGACAATCTCCTGAACTCCAAACTGAATGTCAGAATGGGAAAGAAAGGTGATTTAAGCAATTTTGAGCGTGGCATGGTTGTTGGTGCCAGACGGGCCGGTCTGAATATTTCACAATCTGCTCAGTTACTGGGATTTTCACGCACAACCATTTCTAGGGTTTACAAAGAATGGTGTGAAAAGGGAAAAACATCCAGTATGCGGCAGTCCTGTGGGCGAAAATGCCTTGTTGATGCTAGAGGTCAGAGGAGAATGGGCCGACTGATTCAAGCTGATAGAAGAGCAACTTTGACTGAAATAACCACTCGTTACAACCGAGGTATGCAGCAAAGCATTTGTGAAGCCACAACACACACAACCTTGAGGCGGATGGGCTACAACAGCAGAAGACTCCACCGGGTACCACTCATCTCCACTACAAATAGGAAAAAGAGGCATCGTTTAAATGCCACGGCCTACCTGAGCATTGTTTCTGACCATGTCCATCCCTTTATGGCCACCATGTACCCATCCTCTGATGGCTACTTCCAGCAAGATAATGCACCATGTCACAAAGCTCGAATCATTTCAAATTGGTTTCTTGAACATGACAATGAGTTCACTGTACTAAAATGGCCCCCACAGTCACCAGATCTCAACCCAATAGAGCATCTTTGGGATGTGGTGGAACGGGAGCTTCGTCCCCTGGATGTGCATTCCACAAATCTCCATCAACTGCAAGATGCTATCCTATCAATATGGGCCAACATTTCTAAAGAATGCTTTCAGCACCTTGTTGAATCAATGCCACGTAGAATTAAGGCAGTTCTGAAGGCGAAAGGGGGTCAAACACAGTATTAGTATGGTGTTCCTAATAATCCTTTAGGTGAGTGTATATCCGAGTGAAACGGCTTCTCGAAGAAGAACAAATGTGGGCGGGGCTTGATTTTGTCTGTGGGGAATTGATTGGATTTGTGGTTTGCTATTGGTGGATCTGATGTGAGTGACAGGTTGTCCCGCCCTCATCACCAGTAAACACATCATCAGAGAAGAGATGTTGCTGCAAGAGGGAAGGGAAGTTATTTAAAGATTATGAGGCACATGAATTTAAAAAATAATTATGTGCACAGATATTTTATAATAAACGCTGCAATATTCCATAAAAACAAGAATTGTCAGTTTTTATGTCATGGTGACTTAAAATATATCTATAGGTTTTATAAATTATTTCAGTTTTTCATTAGATTCTCATTAATGTAATACAATAATGAAAAATCATGTTTATTACTACTATTAAATGCAGCACAACAAATATCATCACGATGCATCAAAATTTCCCATTGACATTCATTGTTTAGAATGTTCGTTATTCAAAACCTAACCGACCACAGTGACATCATTGTGATATTTACATACTGCATTGTGATTGTTTTTTCTTTTATGATCTAATATAGTGTAACAGTCGGGGTAACGAAGTACACTTGCATTTATGCATTTGGCAGATGGTTTTATCCAAAGCGACTTACACTGCATTCAAGGTGTTAAACCTCAGCCTAAAAAGAACATTTCTGGAAATGTAATCTAGTAAAATAACACTGACGTTTCCTCGCATTCACAAGAATGGAAAGAAACCATTTTTGACAACCTTCTGGAAGCCCAAACACAGAGTAATCTCACCTCTCCGCTGTGTTACGCCTTCCTTTCTTCTCATTACGCTCTCTCTCATCTTACAGCGCACACTTTTTGTCCTAGTTTAAGTTGCTGTCTCCTCACTTTATCCAGGTCGCATGTTTTTTTTTTGGAAACACTATGTCTTATAAAATATGGGCTTGAACGTGGAATCCTGCTGCAAATGTGTGCCCAGTACGCCCATATTTATGCACAATAATTATTTAATAGTAATTTAATAATATGACATAACATTGTGAGGTAACCACTTTGGCATTAATATTGTGCATTTGTAAACTTATATAAATAATACTAATAATTACATTGAAATATATAAATGATTACAAAAAAAAATTATTGTTATATATAATAATTAATTAATTATTAATTTAGTTATTAATTAGTAATATAACTATTATCATATAAATTCATATTATATAATTATTTATCATATATACATATATATTAGTTATTATGATCTGCCACCTTTATTAATATAAATAATAAACAATTATAATTACAATAAAAATATAAAGTTGAGAGTATACATTATTTTTTTGAACAACAATAATAATAATTATTATTATGATTATATTTTGTAATATAGTTTATAATATATAATAAACTGTAGTTATCTATAAACTGTAATCACATATTTAAAACAATTTAAAATAGTAATATATATTTATGATATTATGTATAATATAATATCATACTGTTATTAATATAATATTAATATCAATAAATATTATTATTATGTACCACCATTATAATGTTATATTAATAATAGTATGTAATTTTTTTAAAATAATACCTATATATTATTAATATAATATTAATTATTATGTGCCACCTTTATAATAATAATAATAAGTATTATTATTATTACAGGAAAAATATTATGTATAAAAAAGGGGAAAAAATGCACACCTTGGCTCCAAAAATGTGAACAAATATAATAGACTCACACACAGGTGGTAACGTTTCGAGCACGTAGGCTCTTCGTCAGGAAAAATATAATGTAAATACCCTTATTAATAAACATAAAACAAATCTTTTATCAATGTGTTCAAGCCTGTTTTGCATGCCGGTGCACATGCTGGAGCGTCAGCGTCACGTGACTCTCTCTCCACAGAGGCCTGTTGTCTCAGTCTCTGTCTCTCGCCCTGACGTCCCTCCTTAAATGAAATCTGTATATGAAGGAAGATTTCTGGTTTACATACTCGCTTTTATGCATTTGCATCTCTCGAGAACATTTATGAAGAGACATGCATGCCTCCAACACAATGCCTTCTTCATCTCCTGCCTGAGAAGCTCTTCAGTTCTGAAATGAATAGAAAGACAAACTGTGAAGTTCCCGCATTTCATGCTGAATGTCATTGCCATGTTTTGTTGTTTAGATCTAATTAGATGAAAGGCCTTAATTGCCCACCTGAGCTTTGAGTGACAGGCGCTGAAGTTCATCAAATGCATCTGTCATGCGCCTGATGGAAACGTCAGCACTGACCTTTGTGTGTTCTACATGCATTTGTCAGCGTTAATGTTTTCCTCCAAAATCAATCCGAACAGCTTGTGCAGAAGTAAAACTACTTGTTTGATTGTGAAACGCCCATTCAAAGCAGTCCGATATTAACTATAGGGAGCCGTATGAGTCATCTGCAGTTCTGAAGTGACTGAGGATCTAATGTACACAACCCTGATATAAATATCTGCACCCTTTGAGTGCGTCATTGTGAGGCAGAGGATGTCCTGCAGGCAGGAGCTTCATCTCTAGAGAGAGAGAAAGAGAGAGAGCTTTGTAATAAGGTCACTCGCTCTCTCTTTCAGAAACCAGACGCCACTTCAGTCTCAGATCAGGTGTGACATAAATCAGTCCTGATTGTGCGACTACAGATATGAACGAGCTCTCAAATCATGTGATTTGTTGAGGAGAGGTGCACTATTACGGTGATTAAAACTACAATACTGCCTTGATGGTGATAAAACAGATCCTAAGCAATTTGAACAAATTAATTTTGAAAATAGGATTATGCACTTAGTTCAATAAATAGTTTAATTTATGTATGACTGACAAATATGCATCACATTAAGTTTATTAGTTTGTTTATGTTGAAACTAATTAAAATGAATGGAAATTGTATATGCAATTAAAATATATAAATCTTACATTTAGGCCTTTTTTTAATGGATGTGCAATTTGACCCATGCACAGCACATTTTTCGAAAAAAAGGTTAACCAGTCGAAAATACTGGTTAACCTATGTTTTTCTTGAAAATGAAAAGTTTTGACATTCTGAGGTGTTGTAGAATAAAATTCTACATGTATTAAATTTCTTTTCCAATTTAATTTGGAATTTAATTTATTACTGGCAGGAGCACAGACCCAAAATAAAAAAAGGTTTTATATTGTGCGCGCACACACACACACACACACACACACACACACACACACACACACACACACACACACACACACACACACACACAAAGCATTTAAAATACTGTTTATAATATTGTGATTTTTGGTGAATTGGTCAATTTGACCTATGACCTTAAATGTTAAGTTAACAACTTGTAATTACTTAGGTAGAAGATTCTATTGTGTTCGATATTTTTTAAGTAAAGAATGTTAAGTGAACTCATATATTTAAGTACAACAAAAGTTGGCAAGTTGGATTTACTTAAAGTTTGTTGCAAAAATGCTCAAATAATTTTTCAGTGTAGAACAATGCGATAAACCACAGAACACCTTAGAAACCGCACAGCAATCATGGTGGCACGTTTGGCACGGGCAAACGCTGAAGGAGAAGTAAAAAATATAGTTTTATTTGCTCTCTGGTGAATTCGGCTGTCTCTAAATTGGATTTTATTTTTCATGGTCTGGTCATTTTCAGTTGAACTCTCCTCTTCCCGTTTCGGCTTCTAACAAGATGCGTCTTGACAGACGGTTGCTACATCCTAATTTAACATCTTATTTACAACAAAAGAGGAAACTGCTGCCCTGGAACCGATTGCTCGAGGGTTTTTGCCTGTTATTTACAGCTGGATGTGGGCTGTTTGTTCTGCCAGTGCTGTCTAGTGATGGCCAAGGGAAAGAGCAGAAATTGGATGGGAGCAAATAAGAGACTGGAGGGCGTGACAAGGGGATTTCTGTGTAAATGACAGTGGTATTTCTTTCGGCTAAAATGCTTGGTTTGTTTACACACAGCAGAGAAGTGGTGGGAAAAGAACGATAGAGCTTTGGATGCTGCCATCTAGTGGTTCAGAAAGAGTATTTAAAATCTTAAGTTACCGAAGCCTGGCAGTGGGACGTACGATTCATATGAACGAATCGGTTCGTTTGGACAGTTAATTTTAACGCAGTGTTTAACAAAATGATTCATCAATTACTTTGCGTCCTCACTGTAGAGTACAAAGAAGTAGCTATTGTAATTACATACGCCAGGCTACTGCAGTTTAGAAGAACTGTTTTTGATTAGGTTATTTAAATTACGTTTAAATTATGTCTTACTCCGGAATGTTCTCATTTAGTCGAAAGAATGACGAATAATTCCTACGATTTATTCATCAATCAAACATCAACACTTGGTCCACACCTTCCCACGGCAAGGCAAAATTATTAATTCAAATCTCTACTCCATTTTTAACTAATGTTATAGTCATGCAATAGTTATAGAATTTCATAATTTAAAAAAGGCCAGCCTAAAAACCTAACTTTTGATTTTAAAGGTACAGCAATTATTTTGTTTCCACTTAGAAATGAATACTTGTATAAAAATAATACTAATAAATGCTTACAATTATGAATTCCTGCCCAAGATAAAGACTCTGGTCATTTCAGTCGCCTTGAAAAAGCTGTTTCATTCTACATGAAGGGTGGTCTCTGGCCTCATGGCGGCTGCCATTTTGAGATGATAACACTTGGTTATCGAAACTTTCAGTTGTGGAATAAATCATGGGTGACAGACACATATTCTAATGAACAGACTAGACTATTTCTACCATAGAAATCAAAAACTTTAAAAATAAAAAAATACATTCAAAGCCTCCAATCTAACTAAAAGATAAAATGAAGTCCAACCCAACCTTTTTTCTCATTGAATATCCCGAGTGAGTCACTCGGAAGCACGTAATACTTTGGCAGAAAAACAGGTTGTAAACATGTCATGTGAACATTAAAGTTGCTTGCATTCACCATTGTTTGAGCCAACATTGTTTAAAGGTTGTTCACGCAGAATGTATTTTATGTGCAGGGCAGGTGTGTTTGACCATTGTGACTTTTTCAGCATTTCACACATAACACTGCATTCTAAAAACTTGTTGCTTAAGTAAAAAAAAACCCTGCATTTTTAGACCTTGTGTTTTTCATTCCACTGCCATGCAACTCATTTTTATTAAATACAACACATTGTGTGTAAAGGGCCTCTCAGGCTGGTTTTGATGCTCAAACAACAAGGCTCCCGCAATGTTTTCATAGCAGCACACAGAAAAGTTTTTGCAAATAGAAAGTTAAAAAATTACCTCGCTGATGGCACAACGTTGTGAAAACTCTGTCGTGTGATAAAATCTTTATTTTTCAGGTAAGACGAAATCAAGTCAAATTTAAAACTCATTAAATAGCATTATCTCACAGTAATATTATTTTCCTGAATGTTCTGTGGTCCTGCTGGGCATGTCAGTGCAGATCAGCAATAAAGCCGGTGTCCCCGCGCAGGTGCTGCTCCTGGAGGGGCGAGGGCTCGACGGGACCCTGATCCTGTGTCCTGTCTGAGAGAGCGAGAACAATTCCATTGGTGCATCTAACCTGTTTGAGCACAAGTGATGCACGCTCATGGCATCATCAATTAATTATTTTTGTGAAATATTTAGGCTTTTCTAGCTTTCTTTAACCTTGTGAAGTCTGACATACGAAATAATAATAGTCAAAAATGTAATGGAACAGTTTATTAAGTCTTTAGACCAAAAAAGGTTTGCATATGTGCTTTTTTTCCCCTTTTTTTTTTTTTGAGTATCATATTTTGATATATCAGGTTTTTATGGCCCATATAGGAGAATATGAAGCTCATATTTGAGAAGGTAAAAAAAACAACAATTTTATTCAGAGGCCCAAACTGAGCAAAAATATGCAGATGGTCCAGATGTTGTTATTTATATGGCTAAAAAGTATTATGAAAATCTGACAGCTTGTAATGTAAATCAGTGAGATTTTATACCCACTTACATAAAATGTATATAAAAATCGGTTGTTACTCTATTTCTCTAATAATAATAAAAATAATAAGTCTCAGAAAGATGATATTTAAATGCTTAGTTTTATGATCAGAGCTCTGTATATTTTATTGTGGAGAGTAAATCATATAATGCAATGCAATACAATGATGATTGAGAGATGAACAAATAAATCTTCCCCAAAAGCCTGATGTATCATATTTGATACTCACATTTTAACATGATTTTTCTACAAAAATCGATGTATGGATAATCAAGTAAAGTTGCTTCCGTCCAATAAATGTTGAATACTAACAACATAAAATGTATTATAACATTTACTTTATAAAAATCAGTGCAGATTTCATAGTAAAAAGACGTGAACCACGACCTGAAAATGGACAGTTAATTTTACTAAAACGCCTTTTGATTGCTATAAACTGTCAATCAGACGACATGTAGTAGATTGTGTGCAACAGGTTTTTCAGCAAGTTTTGATCATGTTGATCATTTAGAAGCCTTAGACATTTGCATATAAAATATTACACAGTAGGCTTCATAGGGCTAAAATAAATGACACATTCAGGCATTTTTAAAGGCTGGGACACACCAAGCCATGTGCTCCAAGTTTTTTCGGTGTGTTCTGCACAGTTGGCTCTCGTCGGACGCCATTCGGGTTTTTTGTGCAGATTCAGCATGTTGAATCGCCGTCGGTAAGAGAGAGAGAACTCTGATTGGACGTTCAGCTTAGCGAACGAGTCAGTGCACGAGAATAAAAGCGAGCAAAGACAGACAAATTATGGGTATAAGGCTGTTATAATGTTACATCATTTACCTGAGCATTTGAATGCATGAATATTTTCATAATAATATGAGCTGCCTGGAATAAAGAAAGTAATCAGCATGATATTCAAAATGCAAAGCTAGTGCTGCTTTGTTTACGTGTGTATATCTGCAGTCCTAGTTTTTGGTTTCCCTATTTTGAATGACGAAAATAGACTATTGATACCTGCTGATATTTACTTACACACAGATGCAGAACACATGTGCTATTTGACAGTCACCTTTAGTCCTTTTGGTGTGTTAAAGTGCGCTTTAACACACCAAAAGGACTAAAGGTGACTGTCAAATAGCACATGTGTTCTGCATCTGCTTTATGGCCGAGATGCAGCCGACAACACAGTCAGCTTTCGTCACCGCTAGTTCTTTGACGTTGGCTTGGTGTGTCCCGGGCTTTTGTGACTTAAAGCTGTTGCGTCCACTTGAGCCTGTGTGTCCTGTCCACCTGAACCTATCAGATGAGCTGAAGAAGTGCATGCATGTCTCACCTGTTGTTGTCGCCTCATAGGAGATGTTGTGTTGTGTTAGGAGCGATCGTAGCCGTTCTATCTCTGCTTGCTCCTGTTCAAATAAACAATAGTTAGTTCAAAAGTTAACAATAGATGCGAAGACTATTCATTTCAATATTTTCTTTTGAAAGTAAGGTTAGAGATTGGGCTGCAAGTTAGCTTGGTTTTGTTTTACATTCTTTGATTTGGAAGCCGCCCGCGTTCCTTCTCCAACTCTCCCTATTTTTCTTATATTTGTAAGTGCCTGTTTGTTATCTGTATTTTTCTTATTTTCCCATACTGTGTATATGTCTGAGGTGCGTTTTTGTCTTGTTTAAAGCTACCTCCTATTGTAAATATTTATATATATATATATATACACTCACCTAAAGGATTATTAGGAACACCTGTTCAATTTCTCATTAATGCAATTATCTAATCAACCAATCACATGGCAGTTGATTCAATGCATTTAGGGTTGTGGTCCTGGTCAAGACAATCTCCTGAACTCCAAACTGAATGTCAGAATGGGAAAGAAAGGTGATTTAAGCAATTTTGAGCGTGGCATGGTTGTCGGTGCTAGACGGGCCGGTCTGAGTATTTCACAATCTGCTCAGTTACTGGGATTTTCACGCACAACCATTTCTAGGGTTTACAAAGAATGGTTTGAAAAGGGAAAAACATCCAGTATGCGGCAGTCCTGTGGGCGAAAATGCCTTGTTGATGCTAGAGGTCAGAGGAGAATGGGCCGACTGATTCAAGCTGATAGAAGAGCAACTTTGACTGAAATAACCACTCGTTACAACCGAGGTATGCAGCAAAGCATTTGTGAAGCCACAACACGCACAACCTTGAGGCGGATGGGCTACAACAGCAGAAGACCCCACCGGGTACCACTCATCTCCACTACAAATAGGAAAAAGAGGCTACAATTTGCAAGAGCTCACCAAAATTGGACAGTTGAAGACTAGAAAAATGTTGCCTGGTCTGATGAGTCTCGATTTCTGTTGAGACATTCAGATGGTAGAGTCAGAATTTGGCGTAAACCGAATGAGAACATGGATCCATCATGCCTTGTTACCACTGTGCAGGCTGGTGGTGGTGGTGTAATGGTGTGGGGGATGTTTTCTTGGCACACTTTAGGCCCCTTAGTGCCAATTGGGCATCGTTTAAATGCCACGGCCTACCTGAGCATTGTTTCTGACCATGTCCATCCCTTTATGGCCACCATGTACCCATCCTCTGATGGCTACTTCCAGCAGGATAATGCACCATGTCACAAAGCTCGAATCATTTCAAATTGGTTTCTTGAACATGACAATGAGTTCACTGTACTAAAATGGCCCCCACAGTCACCAGATCTCAACCCAATAGAGCATCTTTGGGATGTGGTGGAACGGGAGCTTCGTGCCCTGGATGTGCATCCCACAAATCTCCATCAACTGCAAGATGCTATCCTATCAATATGGGCCAACATTTCTAAAGAATGCTTTCAGCACCTTGTTGAATCAATGCCACGTAGAATTAAGGCAGTTCTGAAGGCGAAAGGGGGTCAAACACCGTATTAGTATGGTGTTCCTAATAATCCTTTAGGTGAGTGTATATATATATATACATTTCACCTTTTTGTAAATAAAACAATCGATTGCAGTTCAGTAGAGGTGTTTATTTGCCTTTACTCCTCACCTAGTTATGTTGTCTGCAAATGAGTGTTTCTCCCAAATAAATGTTACTCCCCCTATACCCCTTGATTAACCATCTCAGGGGTCTCGTAACACATGCTGACAGCACTAGCATGACTAAAGCTGAGCGCAGTACGTCCTGCACGCGTCTCTCTGACCTGTTTGCACTGCTCCAGACTTGGATGTGTGAGGGACGTCGTACTCTCCTCTGCCTTCTGCTGCTGAGCTCTTCTCAGGAGACCCGCCTCTTCAAACAGCTCCTTCAGCAGCTTATTATAACCCTAAACACACACATACGCCTCTTATTATTATGTTCTCAGAGGCATTATACCAGTGTGTGTGTTTGTTGTCACCTGTTCTGTGAGGAGATCTTCATATCGAGCTTGCGCAATTTCATCCCAGTCCTTCTGTAATGGCTCACTCAAAACTGGATACACTGAAAAAACACACAAATGCACAGTGTGAGACTTGGTACACTGTAGATAGAGCCTCAACTAACTTTCAAAGGTCCCTCAGGATCACATACAATAATTTAAAATAAGACAAAACAAGCTAAAAACAACAATAGTATCTGAATGATACTAAAATAACACTGCGGTTAACTGACCTAAGAGGGAGTGTGAATGGCAAACCAGTGGCGTCTCAAACGTCAGTGAATAAACACACGTCTGCGGCTCTGAAACACTCGACAGTTTACTGCTGTTCCCACAGACCAGGAGAACCTGAATAGAGACACGTCACCATTTACTGGCAAACAAAATATCCATAAACTCACATTACAATTAACACAAAGATAGTGTTCATGGGAAAAAAACAAACCTTGGTCTGTCTGTTCTTGTTTCCACATGAATCTCCTTCTCGCATCCACATGCCAGTAAACGTGTTGTTCTGAATCTCCCATTCCTGCCAAATACTACACATACACAGTGATTTTAAATAATGCAAGCTTAATTAAACAGAAGAAAGCAAAATAGAAACTTTTATAAAAGATCTTTACCCCAATATACCGCTGTATGCGTTCCATCTGAAACTCTGTTCATGCTGAGTCACATTATGAAATGGACAGAATACGTATTTGTATCTAGAAAACACAGAAGAATTAAAAATAGGTTTCTTTTAATTGGACATAATTCATATGCATAAAGATAAAGCAAGTTAAATATGTATATTAAGCTACTACACTTTAAAAGAAAATGACTTTTCAATAGTTTTAAAGCTGTGCAGATGTTACATACAGAGCCTCAATATAGTTGAAGCATTTCCCTGCCAGTCTGTGCAGATGTGAAGGTCCAGACACTGGAGATGGGCTGATCTTTGCCTGCAGTCGGCTGCTCTGAGACATAAGCTGATAATTCAACCTGAAAAATCAAAGGAAGAAGAATATAGAAATTCAGACTATGTTGTTTAAGTAGATCTCATATTTGAAATGAAAATTTTAGAGAGGGTTTGCTGGAAACCTGACCCAAATGTATTAGGTTCCTCAACTATCTTCATCTTCCCTCCTGATATGACAGAGACTGAAACATCAAAAAACACCACATTATGGATGCTGACATTATTCATATTGAACACCCTAAAGACAACAGAGGATTTTGGCAAAAAACACATTAAAACACTTTCAGTTCCACATACTACAATATTGATCAGATTTAATAAAACAAGACTCAATTTATTACACTTACCTAGTGCTGTCAGACATAACAGGCACAATTTTAAATATGCAGACTCCATAACTCTTGAAATCGTGGGAGTTGTAAGTAAAACTACATTTCTTTTTATCTTTCCTCTGTCTGTTCATGTGACACAACCACAACTGAAAACATTACCGATTGGAGAAGATTTGATGTTTTATGAACGTGTGGCTTGCGAAATGCAACAATTATCGAGAAAAGACCTCATATTTAAGAGTTTTAACATATATGAAGATATAATTACATTTAATTTGTAAAAATGGGTCCCTTTTGTTGTTTACATTTAACACTAAGGCGAAATATGCATCAAAACATTCGTGAATGTATGAAACGCGGCGTTGCAGTAAAACAAAAAATATTGTTCTATATTTCCGGGGTGTAATTCTGCCTAAATAAAAGTCCTCTTCCGGTTTTACTTTATCGATTATTATCTGTCTGTTTTGTATAATTTATCCATAGCGTTGAGCATAAAATATTAATTTATATTGTTTGACCTAAACTAAATTAAGAAAATATTAATATTGATGTAATTTAAATAAATTAGCGTCTTTTGTGCTTGGTAACAGTAAGAGCCATGTTTCATTACGTCACCGTGTTTTGGCCTCACGAACCAGCGTGTCAGAATAAGTCTTTGGGATTTTATTTAAAGGCATTTGTATGCCGTGATCAGCGTAAAGTAGATACATTTTTGGTGTGTTATAATTTGTAAGATGGTTAAATAGGTTATAATACAGTCAACCCTTTAAATAGCTTCTAAACACGTCTGAAAGTTGTAGTTTTTATTCCTAAAACAAAAATAAGGTGAATTTCAGATATGCGACGTAAAAAACAGGGTAAATGTGAGCGAGCGGTTCACAAGGGCAAAGACACACGACACAGGATGAAGGGGAAATCATTAGAAACCTTCACAGAGGAGATGCACGAGGCTCTGCAAGGTCTGTGGTTGTCATGCCAGGAAAGATATGTTAAAGGGATAGTTCACCCAAAAATGAAAATTCAGTCATCATTTACTCACCCTCAAGTTGTTCCAAACCTGTATGAATTTCAGTACTCTGCTGAACACAAAATAATATATTTTTAAGGAATGTTGGTAACCAAATAGTTGATGGACCCCATTGACTTCCATATACTATTGAAGTCAATGGGGTTCATAAACTGTTTGATTACCAACATTCTTCAAAATATCTTTGTTTGTGTTCGGCAAAAGAAAGAAATTCATACAGGTTTGGAACAACTTGAGGGCGAGTAAACGATGACTGAATTTTCATTTTTGGGTGAACCATCCCTTTAAGGGAGTGCATTTAACATTGTCATGTTTTTTAAACATATCAGCTCAGATTTATGTCACAAACTGAATTACTCTCTGTAATAAAGCTTGACACACATGAGGTTATATGTTGTCAGTGTATGTGTGTGTTTTTTTTTCTTCAGCCAGTGAGGATGCAGATTCAGGGGCTTCAGGAGGTGTGAAGTTGCCCTGTCCATTGGCCATGTGGGATCTGGGTCACTGTGACCCTAAACGCTGCACAGGACGGAAGCTGGCCAGGAAAGGTTTAGTGCGCTGCCTTCGACTCAACCAGCGCTTCAATGGCCTGATCCTCAGCCCGATGGGAACCAGATACGTTACACCTGCAGACAGGTCAAGTCAAGTCACATTTATTTATATAGCGCTTTTTACAATACAGATTGACTGTTTCAAAGCAGCTTTACAGAGATTACAGAAAAATAATGCAAAAAAGTTGGTTTCCAGAAGAAAATAGCGTCACAGTCCAGCTTAAGGAAGTTCAGTGATGTTTCATTTTTGTTTTAAAAAAGTTTTTAATTTAGTTAATTTAGAGATATATATATATATATATATATATATATAGCCGCTCTGGAGTAAACCGTGATGTCATCATCCAGCTCAGTTCAGTTCTTGTATAATAGTGTCAATGCAGGCAGATCAATATTATTGTTGAATATTAAATTAAATGTTAAATTTAATGTCCCCAACTAAGCAAGCCAAGCCAATGGCAACAAAGGTGAAAAGGCGACTCCACTCCATCAGGTGGCAGAAGGGAGGAAAAAACCTTGGGAGAACCCAGGCCCGGATCCGGTTGACAACATCATGCATTGTGGTCGTGTCTAGGCGCAGGTCCACCATCTGATCTGGATACGGCCCGGATCCGGTTGACAACATCATGTGTTGTGGTCGTGTCTAGGCGCAGGTCCACCATCTGATCTGGATACGGCCCGGATCCGGTTGACAACATCATGTGTTGTGGTCGTGTCTAGGCGCAGGTCCACCATCTGATCTGGATACGGCCCGGATCCGGTTGACAACATCATGTGTTGTGGTCGTGTTTAGGCGCAGGTCCACCATCTGATCTGGATACGGCCCGGATCCGGTTGACAACATCATGTGTTGTGGTCGTGTCTAGGCGCAGGTCCACCATCTGATCTGGATACGGCCCGGATCCGGCTGACTTCAGTAAACCTCGGAATAAGCAGAAAGACTAACATTGACGTAGATGCCATTCTTCTTATGATGTAACGAGTACATCGGGTGTTATAGGAAGTGTCCCCAGCAGCAAATCAGCATTTTAGAATGATTTCAGAAGGATCATGTGACACTGCAGACTGGAGTAATGATGCTGAAAATTCAGCTTTGATCACAGGAATAAATTACAGTTTTAAACAAAATATTCAAATAGAAAAGAGATACTTTAAATTGTAATAATATTTCACAATATTACTGTTTTTTTCTGTATTTGTGATTAAATAAATGCAGTCTTGGTGAGCAGACGAGGCGTCTTTTAAAAACATTTGAAAAAACATACCGACCCCAAACCTTAGCATTATTGTGTAGATAAAAATGAGAGAAAATGTCTCAATTCTTAATCTGTAATATTCTTCATTTCCAGGGAGATTGTGGCACAGGCTGGACTGGCAGTGATTGACTGCTCATGGGCACGGCTTGAAGATACGCCTTTCAGCAAAATGATTGGCTCACATCCGAGGCTTTTGCCGTTCTTGGTCGCAGCAAATCCTGTAAACTACGGAAAGCCGTGCAAGCTGTCCTGCGTCGAGGCTTATGCTGCCACCTTCTGCATTGTGGGTAAGCAGCTCCCAGCTTTAGCTTTCTCTCTCCCTGCTATTGTCATATGGGTTTGTATGTATTATAGCAGTGGTTAAGCATTATGCATTTCAATGGCTGATAAGACTGACTAGAGAGCGTGGTCACAAATGGCCAAATTGATGCTGATATACACTGTTCAAAAGTTTGGGGATTTAGCAAGGTTTATTGGCCAATAATTGGCCATTAAAATTGTTACAAACAAATAAATGCTGTTGTTTTAAACTATATTGTTTACAAAGAATCATAAAAAAAACAGTTTCCACAAAATATGAAGCAGCACAACTGTTTTCAGCATTGTTTATAATCAGAAATGTTTCTTGAGCAGCAAATCCGCATATAAGAATGATTTCTGAAGGATCCTGTGACAGTAATGAATTGCAATACAGGAATAGATTACATGTCAAAATGTTTTTTTGCATTTATTTATTTTTGACTAAATATATTCAGCCTCGGAGGGCACACGAGACTAATGTCAAGAACGTAATATGTAATAATGATAGCAACTGAGATTAAATTGTGCAGATTTGCTGAGATGAAATGGACATTTGTTTGTGTATTGACGTGTATGTGTCTTGATATGATCATGCATCAGGATTTCGTGACCTGGCTGTGCTCCTGCTGAGGAAGTTTAAGTGGGGTTTGGGATTTTTGGAGCTGAACAAGACTCTTCTAGAGCGTTACGCTTCCAGCCAATCCGAAGAGGAACTACTGGCTGTGGAGAAAGAGTTTCTTGGTGAAACTCCTCAGGAAGAGGAGATAGGTACGTTCCAATGGTGCTATTATGCTTTTTTACATTTTCATCTTTCTTTAGTGTGTAATGTTGCTGTTTGAGCATGAAAAAGCTCTGCAAAGCACAAAGTCCCTCCAAAGGAAGTCTCTGAAGCCTCCAAAGTTCTCCCTGAAACACTGTTGAGTCGGTTGAGTTGCGTTAGTAGTGTGTTGAAACTCCCGGTTATGGTAAGGGGCGGGACATTTCCCAAACACAATCAAAGCGGTTGACCAATCACAACACACTGGTCTAGCTGGCAAACAGAGCACATTGTGACTTTTAGAAGGAGGGGAACTAAACAGGGGTGCGTTTCCCAAAAGCCAACTATGGTCGCAAGTTCCGATATTACCAACAACCATTATTGGCTAATGATTCTTTTTGCACCCCAGCAGGGGCCGGTTTCACAAAGCTATTTTAGACCGGTCTATAGTGTTAGACATATCTAAAATTTGCTCATAGACTAATCTAATGCAAGTTAGACTGTTTCACAAAAATAAAGACTGACTTAATTTAGACCAAATAATTAGACACCTTTCCCCCAGGCTAACTTAGGTCTAAGACTCTGTTACCTTGGCAACCAACAGTAACAATCAGTTACATGACAAACAGCCGAAAGCAAAGGGAAAATGGCCCTTTCCAAATTAAACATTTCTTCTTGTTACTACACTCTCCACTAAATTTCCCAAGTAAAATGTCCTTGTAACTGTTATACTCCTCCAACAAACACATATCTCCCGCTGGGGTAAACTGCACTGAGCGGTTGAATGCGCTTACTCGATCCGCCATGTTTTTTGTTTTGAAAAGTGTCTTATTTTACCCAGAATGCATTGCAGTGTAGTCCTACTTAAGATAGTCAGAGTCTTAAGCGCTTTGTGCAACGGTCTGATTTACGGTAGATGTCTATCTGAAGTCTATCTATTATATCTAAGCCTATCTTTGTGAAACCGGCCCCTGAGCATCTCTGACAAACTGGGAAGAGAGGAGCTGCAACAATGTCAAGTATGGGAAAGCTTATTCTAGACCAGTAGACTTTGAAAAAGGGTGTGATAGGGCCTCTTTAAAACAATCAAATATACTGTAAGGGTTTTGAAAATAACTTTGGTGTTTGTTATGTGTGTTTGTGTCCAGATCCTTTCGATGTGGACTCAGGAAGAGACTTTCTGAACCTCAACAGGCCAGTCCAGTGAGACTCTTTTTATAATCATTATGATTCTACTATGAATTTTGCTTAATTTCAACCTGAGAAGTCAGTTTAAGTAATCTGTCTGTTTGTTCTCTCAGGGCTGAGGATGATGATGACAGTGACGAGACATCAGAGGAAGAAGATGATGGTGAGGAGGAAGAACAGAAGAGTAAAGAGGAAGAGGATGATGATGAAAGTGATCAGTAGTCTTGGTTTGTGTAATCTTAAAATGAAACGTTTGGGGAAGGAGGACTATCAGTGACTTATTTAGTAACTCTGACCTTCACTTGACATAAGCAGACTTCTGTTTTATGAGTGTTTGCAAATGTTGAAAGATGGAACTAGTAAGTTAAACAAACCAGAGTAATTGGATACTGTAGTCAAGGTTTCAGTGAGCAATTTCTCCAAAGACTTTTTATTATGTGCAAAATTTGTTCATGAGAAGAATCTTCTCAAACTGTAATTGACACTTGTTTATAAAGCAGAATTAAATGTTTAAAAAATGTTTAAATAAATATTCAAATGATGTTTGCAATATGCTGCATTTGAGTTAAGTTTGCTAGGTGTTTTGCTAATTTGAGTTCCACTTTCTTTAACCCAGCCTGTGTATTTTAAGTTAGTTACATGTAAATCCAGCATGAGCTAGGGAACTAGTTGAGCAGGCATCATGCTATATACTCTATACGAGGGGTCTTCAATCTTAGATGCCACAAACCCTCAAATATGATAAACGAGGGAACCCCACCCTAACATTTAAAAGGCAACTTTATATTTTCATGCATAAAGACCCAATTTATACTTTGAAAATTAAAGCTCCAGTCCGTAACTTTTTTAAGTTAAAAATAATCCAAAATAATTATATTAAAAAAAACTTATTCTGCCAGTGGTCAAAACTATCTGCTTGCCATAGCTAGTTTCAAAACGGTTAGCTTGTAATAATGATTTTAATTCCAGTGGTACTGGTGGGTTTCCGCGGGAAATTCGAGCATGTCTTTGCGTCATTACGTCACACCCGTACACATAAAGAAGGAGTTTCGGCTAGCCGGCTATACTGCGCGTGACGAGATGTTTAGATGTATAGGCTTTTCTCTTATGGCATCCAGAAAGATCCAAACAACAATCATCAGTGTCAACTGGAGATTCAGCAGTTATAAAACCCAAAAGACTTCGTATTTCGGATTTAAGGTGGCTAGAGAAAGAGAATGAAGCCGTCTCATGCGAACACAAGGATTTAAACATCGGCGGGGGTTTTGAAAAGTGCGTGAACTCCGTGTTTTGAAGGGGTTCAAAACGGAAGAAGAGACGGCTTTTTTCTGCTGAACAAGTAAGACATTTCAATAGTTCAATCGTGTAACAGTACGTTTTCTTAATTCACACAGTTATGGAGTTTCCTTTGTTGTGCCTTTCTCGTTTTGCTATTATGGAGAATATGAATTCTGAACTACACAGGTAACCATACAACACATTAAATTTAACATTAGTCACGCAATGCTGATGTGATGTTGTTAACATGACAACATGAACAATTTGAGAACAAAGTAGGCTATAATTTGCACGGTTGCTGTAAATCGCGTTGATTAAATCTAACGAAGCTTATCATGTCGAATGCTTTTTCCCCCTTAGTTGGTCAGAACAAAAATGGATTTTACTTACTTGTTCAGAAGACATTTTCTTATGAAAATTCTTATGTTGTTTTTTAAAAAAAAAAGTGAATCTGTGATTCTGTATGACAGTATCCACACAGCGCGGTGACTGACAGCAGCACTCGCCTCAAAGCACTGTGTTCATCCACGCTGTTTCATGCCGATTTACAACCCACGTAAAGATAATAATTCCGCGAATCACTGCAGTTACAGATTTCGAACAGAGAGATGGCGACAAAGAGGAAAAGATACGGACTGCAGCTTTAATATCATAAACTCACTTTGGTGCTGTATTGTTAGATGTATTAATTATTTATTTACTTTCATTTTTTATTTTAATCTATTCAATGATTTTAATCATGTATTTAGTTTAATTTTATTTGTTGTTATGGTTTACACTGTTTTCTGAACTTCAAAGAAAACAATGACATTACAATGGTTATGTCCATAATATTACCATAAGCCAAAAAAAAAAAATCGTTAGAGTACGTTGTGTTAGTGGAATGTAGGTTTAAAGTAATATAAATAAGGGTGACACAGATCTGCTGATGCACAGTTGCAAAATGCCTTCAATTAAGGGATAGTTCACCCAAAAATGAAAAATCTGTCATCATTTACTCGCTCTCATGTCGTTCCAAACCTGTAACACTTTCCTTCATCTTCGGAACACAAAAGATCTTTTTTTTGATGAAATCTGAGAGCTTTCTGTCCCTCCATTGACAGTATACGCCTAAATTAAATCTGGTCATCATATAAAGCGATCGAGTCTCTTGGACTAAACCGCTCAATTCATATGGATTAGTTTTACGATCTCTTTATGAACTTTTGGAAGCTTCACGGTGGTTGTTGCGTAGCTGTCTATGGAGGGACAGAAAGCTCTCAGATTTCATCAAAAAGATCTTCATTTGTGTTCCGAAGATGAACAAAAGTGTTACGGGTTTGGACCGACACGAGGGTGAGTGATTACAAGTTGCAGCTCCTACAGAACGCTGCTGCCAGGATTCTGAGCAGAACCAGAAAATATGAACATATCAAGTCTTTACACTGGCTCCCAGTTACATTTAGGATTGATTTTAAAGTATTATTACTGGTATATAAATCATTCAATGGGCTAGGACCTCAATACATTGCAGATATGCTCACTGAATATAAATCCAACAGATCACTCAGATCATTAGGATCACATCAGATAGAAATACCAAGGGTTCACTCTAAGCATGGAGAGTCTGTTTTTAGCTATTACCGTAAAACTATTATGCTGGAACCAGCTTCCAGAGGAGATCAGATGTGCTGGAACAGCTTCCAGAAGAGATCAGATGTGCTCCTACAGTCACATTCAAATCCAGACTCAAAACACATCTGTTTAGCTGTGCATTTACTGAATGAGCACTGTGCCACTGTTCGTCCGACTGTTTGTACTGTATTTTAGTTTATTTTTTATTCTAAACTGTTTTAATTATTCCTTATTTCTTTTGATTATTTTAATTTATTCTATGTAAAGCACTTTGAATTACCATTGTGTATGAAATGTGCTATATAAATAAACTTGCCTTGCCTAATTAATGACAGAATTTAAATTTTTGGGTGAACTATCCCTTTAACACTTTTAACCTTTTTCACTGCATTCAACTTTACTGTCTATGGCATTCAAGTAGATTATGGGTGGCACTTCCGTTTTTGGGGAAGTTCCACTCAAACATTCAAATCATAAATTTGCTCTACAAATAATCCTTATCCCTCAGTTTGACTGAATGAGCTGTAAAATTTCTTTCATGTTCTATTTTCAGACTTTCAGAGAATAAGGTAACGCTCGGTATTTTAACGTGACATGGTATATCAAAAATGTTTCTCCCCAAATCCTCACGTTTCTTTCCAGGTTTGTTTTCACATGGATTCTTTAAAATGTAGCCTAATTGTCTCCTCTTTTCACTTCCAATCCCTGTTAGCAGTATTTACTTTCTAAAGCAGGTAAATACAATATTTATTGTCTGACCTTTTTAGCATCGTAAATTCTGGATTTTTTTATATTTTAATTTTATAAAGAAATGTATCTACATTTGTATCACTATCATTTGTATTATATTACCTTTGCATCCAATTAGCAACAAAAAAAAAAAAAAAACTAGTTAATGCTGCTGTGAAGGTGTGTGATGGTAAAGTTGACATTTTTCTCTCTTCTGACTGCGGTTATCAATCTCTCTCTATTTTTTTCCCTCTTTTAAAAGTTGTGGAAAACACTATTGTGGAGTTTTTCTTTTGCTATGTGAACAAATGGAAATATTAAACATTTATTTAATGTCTCTCAGTCATTCACCACTATAGAAGTTTACCCATCTATGACGACTTCCGCTTCTGAGAAACCCGGAAATATGTTAAAATCACTCAATGTTGCTGTTTATTTTTTTATTTATTAAGGCAACATATGATACATTATAAAGACAGTGATATTTAACACGTCCATAATATTGCTGCGGAAATAATCGGGGGTTATTTATGGTCTGTTGTAGTTATTTGTTAAGGCTTTTTTACACTTTTAAATATCCGACGGTTAAATGGTGAATAGAATAATGAATGTCATTTTCATTGTACCCAGTTTTTGAAAACGAACCTTACGCTGACTGTTTAACGGAAGTTAAGTTACACCCATAATTCGCGCAAAGCGTCATGGGGTGTTGGAAAAAGATGGATTTACATGGAATTTTGGGGATTCGCCGTTTGGGGGCGCGCGGTATTTTTTTTTTATTCCTCTCGACTGCAGTAATGTTGTTGTGGCGTGACGTCACAGCCGTGAAGCCAAAGCGCAGAGAGGGCGGCCATGACTACAGTCTTCACAATTATTTAATCCCAAATAAATTACCCGCGGAAAACTTCCATGGCAAGAGCCACGAGTCAGATTGTGAGTACCGCTAGCGTCTTGGGAACGCGGGCTCGAAGCCGCCTCGCGCCGCGTTGCGCGCGCTGCTTGTAACGGCGATTTTTTGGGGGGTGGCGCGGGACGCTTGCGACCCGACTCTTTTGCTTAGCATTTAGCTTCATTAGCCCGCTAGTCCCCAAAACAAGCGCAGGTCTATTAACCAGGAAGTGTCAACTTTTGTTTCTTATCGTAATTTATACAGGGATTTCTGAATGAATTATTAGGCTAGATGTTGATATTTTTAAAAGAGCATTGTAGATAAATGCTCATATTGTTATGTGTTAGCGCTGCGAGCTAATTCTATCAACAAATGAAGTTGCTTGTTTTCTTAGCCGTTAGCCTGACCGCTAACTCACGATATAGGGTTTTGGTTCTGGCTGTCTTAAATCTGCTTTCGATTTACACAAATCATGTTTATTTCTAAGAATTAATTGAGAACATCCAGGGCTTGTTCTTAAGTCTCTGACTAACTACAACACCGGTTTTGTGTCAGTCGCGCTTCTAGCATAAGTCGCCTCAGGTTGTTTTGCCTCATTTGCGTCTCTGTTTGCTCTCAGTTTATCATTTTAAACCGTAATTAAGGGATAATTAGTTGTACTACATGTCTATAACGGCTTATTAACATGCTCATGTTATCACTGACTTAGTTAAGCATATTATTTCCACTGAAATGAACATACTCAGAGTTGCGGCCTATAAAAGTGGCTTAGAGATTTAAGGTTTCACCTTCTCATATTCTTTTGACAGCCTGTAATTATTACGTATAACGTCATATAGATCAGTAGACTAAGACAAAACCCTTATGAATATGATTGGTGATTTATCAGGCTCATTGGTGGGCCATTTTCAGGCACAGCATATAAAACTGGGTATGTAGGTTTGGATTTATCAAGTTGTAAATCCTGCAATGTAACTTGCCTCTGTTATTTCTGTTGCTGTTATTATTGTTGTTTCTTAAGCCTCGTTAAGTGTATGAAGTATGAATTAATATTGCGGTGCGTGGGTTGCAAAGGGTAGTTAACAGGATTATTGCTGGAGATTTGACCAAAGTTCTTGTTGACGTGTGACTCATGTTTTATAGAGGTGTTTTGGATTTCGTTATTGTAGGAATGCTGATTATGAATAATGTGAGCTGCAGTTACAGGTAGTGATGGGAGAAACGAAGCTTTTCAAAGCTTCGAATCAATTGAACTCGCAAAATGATTCACTGTTTCGAAGCGTTCGAGACGCCACTCGCTGGTGACCCCTGCTGGTCAGAACAGTGTAAATGCAACCAAAACTCAGGCCAAACATGCATAAAAATAGCTTTTGCAAATGTTTTATTGAATGTATAATCTATCAAATGCAATCAACTGATCATGTAATCTTGTTTTGTTTGTTCTATGGATAGCCCAGGTAAACATGCCATTAAGATCCTATTTACTACTATTCATTTTAATTATACAAATGCCTCATTAAAACGTCTACAAATGTATTAAGCTGATCAGGTAAAAACCATAGCCGCTGGCGGTTGATCTCAGTGAATCTGCATGATTCATGGGTTCACAGAGATCGTATTATACCATCTTCACTATTCCCTACAAGGGAATGGGGGCGATTTCGGACACAGCCTTCGAAACAGTTATGACATAGCTAAGCCTCGATTACTGAAAACACGTGACTTTGATACGAGCTTCGAACCACTGATTTAAAACAAAAGGTTCGTAAAAAGGTTTTTAAGCTTCATGAAGCAGTGTTTTGAAAGCACCCATCAAGCAGTGTGAGAGAAAGACAGTGCACATTGATTTGTAGTGTATATTAGTTCCCTTTTTAATAAGTTAACAATGATTTCCAGTGTAATTATAAATATTCAGTGTAAGTTAGGCAGAGCCACACATTTAAGTTGTTTTAAAGTAATTATATGTGAGAAGAGAACTGTTTAGATGCTCTTTAACTCATAATCTGATTTGCAGTCAGAATGACACCCCGTGCACGTTTTCAGTTATCAAAAACTTATGTAATCGTTTGTGTTCCAGGTGAGCACATAATGGTTAATTATCAATAACTTTAATATTAATACATAGAATATGTGCTCTCATCTTGCTGTCAACTATGAGTGATGTCATTGCACTTAAAATGAATTTGCATTATATATAATTAGCATATTATATAAACTAGGTGTAAACATTTTTCTCTAAAATATTTAAATAATTGAAATGATTAAATAAAAAAAATGCAAAGAACTGGTGTACAATCTTTCATAACTAACTATCACAAGCCGTGCAATAATTACATCAGAAGTTCAGTAATGTGAGTAATACACTGACTTCCTCTTTCTTTTTCTCGTCAGTATGATGTTGCATCCCTCCACTCCTCTGTTCTCATCTCCTGTCCACCCATGGTAAGAGGCCAGCAGGACACGCCCCGTCTCCACGGCAGCAGCATGGAGGGACAGGCACTACCCCCCCAGCCGACCCAGCCTCGCAAGAAGAGACCCGAGGATTTCCGATTCGGAAAAATATTGGGAGAAGGCTCCTTCTCTACCGTATGACACTCTTTTAAGATGTCATGCACATCTGATGTACATCATAGTATTATTCATTAAATGTACTAACCTTTGTCATCTGTACTACTTGCAGGTTGTCTTGGCAAAGGAACACTCGACGGGGAAGGAATATGCAAGTAAGTCGTGGTTCATTTGCATTCGATTTATCAGTATTACATTTGACATTAAAATACTGGATGGAAGCATGTACTAAAAGTGTTTGTGCACGTGTTTCAACAGTTAAGATCCTGGAAAAGCGCCACATAATGAAGGAGAACAAAGCGCAATATGTTAAGAGAGAAAGAGACATCATGTCACACCTGGATCATCCATTCTTCGTCAAGCTCTTCTTCACCTTTCAGGATGAAGAGAAGCTCTGTATCCTTCACGCACATGCTAGTGGTCGACCAATATAGGCACTGCAGGGTGGTCATAAAATTGGTTACTGATTCGATACAAATCACGATACTAAACCCATTATTATTATCAAGACCCACAAATATTCCCCCTTTGCATTATTATACATTATATTCAACATTATATAGTAGTTTAATGTAGTAATGTCACTGAAATTCATTGTTTTCCTCACGCTGTACTCATTCTTTCAATGCAGGCATTCGTTCGGTCTCTTACACAGACAAGCCGGGCTCTCACAGACTCTCCCGCTATTAGAGCACTATACATATTACAATAAACCATCTAAAACTCTTTGAATAATCATACTACTAAACCTAAATGTGATGTGATGTGATTTAAATGATGTTTGTGCTTTCCATTTGAGGAGTGCCGTTCCAGCGTGTATGCGCTTCAGATGATCAATGCAGTCAATCACAGTTCTAATCGCAAGAAAGCATGTCAAAATGATTATTCCCAAACTGTTAATGGTTAGTTCATCCAAAAATTAATTCTGTATTTTCTCCCTCTCATGTTGTTTTTGCGCGTCACACAAGCATTTGAACATCCGTGTTTACTACAGTTATACGTAAATCTGTTCGTCATCATATGAATGAAGCCATCGTGTTTCCTCAGACGTCTTGGATTTGGATTAGACCACTCGATTGAGTATTTTTACGATGCCTTTGACATTTTTTTTGGATCTTTTAAGTTTTAGAAGAATGGACTTTTAATAGAGGGACAGAAATCTTCCAGGTTTCATAAAAATACCTTCATTTGTGTTTGGAAGTTGAATGAAAATCTTGTAGGTTTGAAACGACATGAGGACAGAATTTAGTTTTTGGGTGGATTATACTTTAGCTGAGTCTTGGATAAAACTAACTCTATCGCAAATCATATCGTTTACATCAACGATACATATCGTCACATTTTTATTTCTCATTATCTCCTTGATGTAAGATATATATCAATATCTTAATGTTGACTGAGTTTAAATCGAATGCTTTCCTGAATGTACTGTCAGATTTTGGATTGAGCTATGCTAAAAATGGCGAACTGCTGAAATACATTCGAAAAATCGGCTCGTTTGACGAGACCTGTACACGGTTCTACTCCGCTGAGATAGTTTGTGCTCTTGAGTACTTGCATCAGAAGGGCATCATCCACAGGTTAGTAGGTTTGTCTTTAAGGTGTCTGTCAATAGTTTTATTTGTCCTTTTTTTGTAGTGTTTTTTTTTAAATGTTTTATATACATACGTATATCCTGACATTGAGTTATTTCTGTTACTGTGGTTTTGTTACAGAGATCTAAAGCCAGAGAATATTCTGCTCAGTGAAGAGATGCACATTCAAATAACAGACTTTGGCACGGCCAAACAACTGTCCTCTGACAGCAAACAGGGTAATGCAGATACTCCACACTTACACACTCTGACAGTGTAAACCGTTCATCCACAAGTATCCTCTTTTGATAGTGCTTTTATTAAGTGACATTGCTATTCTGACGTTTCTCCCCGCAGCAAGAGCAAACTCATTTGTTGGTACGGCTCAGTACGTCTCTCCAGAATTACTGACTGAGAAATCTGCCTGCAAGAGGTAAACACGACTGATGAATATTTCATGGTTATATTTCATGCAGTTGTAATGCTTTCGTCGTAATGAAATGGACCTAATTCAGAGATGCGTCATGTTAGTTTGTTGAAGCATTTATTTAGTGGTTCCTTTTCTGAATCCCGGAGACATTATGTGCAATAACTAAACAAGACCAAGAACAAGGGTTTATTTGATGTTTTGACTAAAGGCTCATTTTATGACTGTTATTTGGCTTACTTGTGTGTTTATCTTAAACAACTTTTTTCTTGTGGCAGTTCGGATCTCTGGGCATTAGGCTGCATAATCTACCAGCTTGTTGCTGGTTTGCCGCCATTCAGAGCTGGGTAAGTTTCTTTTCAGAGTACTAGCGATGTGCAAAACTACAAATTGATTTAAAGTGGATAAGGGTGCTCCGATCAGGGTTTTTGGGGCCAATTACCGATCCCTGGATGCAGTACTGGCCAAAACCAATCACCAAAGTAAATAATACACCCGTACATGATAAATAGAAGGCTTCAAATAGATCCACTAGGATTATTTAGCTATTCTTAACAAAAATGTGTTTCTAGTATGCCTATGAAAAAACATTAAGATGATGAGAAACTATCATGAATTGACAACTCTTGATATATTGGCAAGCAAAATGTGCAATATATTCCATTCCCTCTCTTAGAGGTGATTAGGAGCAGTTTAGAGCTTAACAAACATAGCATTCCTGTGAGGAAAAAAAACAGTCTTTATCAAAGGACAGTAATCAAATGTAAAACCACTGCATTGTATTAATTGTATAAATTATAGATTAATCCGACTAAATCTACTAAAGAGCAGTGAGTGATTTTCTCTTTGTCTTTTTTTGTTTGATTAACATTAATGACAGACAGCAGCAGGAATATTAGGCGGCTGGCACTTTAAGACTGATTGCACGGATCCAATATACTGTTACACTGACTTTCCACTGTTTTCCTACTGTTTCCACCCCTCAACTGTTTATGTTCACTTAAGACATAACCAACAGTGTTAAGCGAATACTCACCTGTCGTTTTTGTGAGAAAATGTTACTTTCCGCGTCTGAAAATGGGCGTGACGTAACGGGCGGGAGAGCGGTCGATTCAAACAACAGGAAAACAATGGATCGCAATGACATTTCGGACGCTGAGGAAATACTTAGTCGTATGACGGACCACAGCCGTACAATTATGAGCCTGCTATGCTGCCAAGAGAGCAGTGACAGGCCAGGACTAATGTAAGACAGAACGGTCAGAGACAAATTGAGTTGTGGTGTGAGGAGAACCAGTGGAGAACAGGACAGGTGTCTTGGTGAGAGACGTGCTTATAGATATACACGTTCGCTAAGGATATACACTGTGCTCACAATATTGTATAGATTATTACCATCGTATATCAGGCCGTTATCCATCGTATATCTACCCATTAGTATGTTTAGGGTAGATTTATACTGAATGTATAAAAACTATACTTGAGTATATTTCTATTGTACTAAACTTACTTAAGTACATTTTTAATACATATTTTTCTCCTGGGTTATAACAAACAGAAAATTAAAGATTAGAATATTTAAACAACCTAGTAATTTTGTTTTTCAATTACAAGTTGCCTCTATTTAGGGCGTGGCTACCTATATCACACTATTTGATGCCATTGGTACAGTATAAGACGATCAATATTCTTGCTTCGGCAGCCCATGTTATTTTTTAAACTCCATCATATCGGCGGGATGATAATCCTCCGTTCTGAAGTGAACGCTACACACGACCGCGTTTCTCGAAGTCGATGTGGAAGAGAAATCCCGTCTCTTCACCTGCACAAACCGCACCAGGCACGAAAGATATACAGCACCGTTCCTTTTCTTGTTATAGAAACCTGTGGACTTGATGTCCTGACAGGCCGGAGTTTTTGCAACCTCCACAAACACAATAATTTACCATGACGATAATAAACTAAAATACAAAAACTACTGAAAACACACTGACAGACGGCCGCTCTCACTGAAGCCTACTCTGCACTGAGCCGAGGCTCCCTGACGTGACGTAAAATGACGCGATGTTGAAAAAAAAGCCGTTTTTACGAGCAGTCCAAGAAACGCTCACTTTATCTACTAAATTAGTGCCCTTATGTCGTTTTAAAACATTTTAAATCCTGCATTAACTTTTCATATAGTATTTTCATATTATATATTAATTTTGATTTTTTTTTTACCTGCAATATGCTTTTTAAGCTCAAAGTTCACTTTGCTTGTCCTTGGAGAACAGTAACTTTTTCGCAGCTGAACAGGATAGGTCACTTTTCTTTCCTCTGTTGAACACAAAAGAAGATATTTTGAAGAATGTTGGAAACCAGACAGTTGACAGTAGCCATTGACTTCCATAGTTTTTTTTTTTTTTACGTGGTTCTCGTGACACGAGAAATAGTGAGATTATATTACTGTAAAAAAGTCCAGAGTTTGCAGCATTGGGTTTTTCCCATGCATGTTGTCAGCGCAGAACGCCTTTTAACCTCATGATCTATCCCTAACACCAACCCTGTCTATGTGAAGAAGCTTAAACCTCCAATTACTAAACATTGTTTTCTTTTAATCCATCACAGGAATGAGTATCTAATATTCCAGAAGATTATAAAACTCGAGTACGAGTTTCCTGAGAAATTTTTCCCCAAAGCTAAGGACCTTGTGGAACAGCTTCTGGTCAGCCTTATTTAATCATACATGTTTGTTTTTCTATTCATAGTGTAGGTGAGGATCTGCTGTGTGCTCATTGGTGTTTTACTTTCACAGTCACTGGATCCGTGTAAGCGGATTGGCTGTGATGAGATGGGCGGCTACGGACCGCTGAGGTCCCACCCTTTTTTTGAAACAGTTGGCTGGCATGATGTACATTTGCGGACTCCTCCCAAACTAACGGCTTATCTTCCCGCCATGTCTGAGGATGACGAGGACTGCTATGGAAATGTGAGTCAACACAAACGACTTGTGGAGGGGTCTGATTTTCTTCAGAAAATGTCAAATTGAGATCATTCTTAATCTCCTCTGCTCTTTTATTTCCAGTATGATGATCTCCTGAGCCAGTTCAGTTGTATGCAGGTGGCACAGCCTGGCCCTGCCCCTTTAGTTCCCTTTACAGTAGAGACAAGTGCTCCTACGTATAACCCCTCCCCTAGTGTGGATCAGTTTATACATATTCATGAGCTGGACAGTAATAGCATGGAGCTCGACCTACAATACAGCGACGAGGAGAAACGCATCTTACTGGACAAGCAGAGTGCTGCAAACCCATGGTACACAAATACAGTCTTTTTATGTGACTTTCTATCCGTGCATGCTTTCTGTAACTCTTCTGTCTCTTGTTTTTTTTATCAGGCACCAGTTTGTGGAGAATAACCTCATCTTAAAAATGGGCCCTGTGGACAAGCGCAAAGTGAGTAACTGTTGGTAATCTGTTCATCTGTAAGAGTATTCAGTCAGATAGAATTGTTTTCCATCCAATTCCTGAACAAATGACTCTTGAAATGTTTAGGTGTGTTTGAACGACATCAAAGTGACGTTAGAGAGCAGACGGCTCCGTATGCTTTCGAATCACTCTAACAGAAATTTGATGTCATGCATAGATCGGTGTGCGCAGAGCAGATTCAAGTCGAACACACCTATTGTTTTTAGTGAATTAAAACCATACAACAACGATCATCAGTATAGTCAATTGCTGATCGAATGATTCTTATGATTCAGTTCTAATTAGTGAATCAAAACTGTGTGAACAGTGCAGTCCATCCAGTTCCCTAACAAATGATTCTTATGATTTGATTATTTTTAGCCAATCAAAACTATAAAGCATGACCAGTATATTCCATTCAGTTCCTACAGTCATAATTTGGTTCCTTTTGTGAATTAAAGCCAGAGTACCACCAGAGTATTCCATCCAATTCCTGAATGAATGACGCGTATTATTCAGTTCTTTTTAGTAAATCAAATTAAATCCGATTCTGATTTTGTTCATTTTAGTGAATCAAAACCATGCAGAACAACCAGTGTAGTCAGAGCAATTATTGAACGACTGACTCGCATGATTTAGTTATTTTTAGTGAATCAAAGACTGTTGGAAGTTCCAGAACAGGAACTATGTTTCATAATCTTACTTTATTAAAAGAGTTGTTTTTTTGTGTTTCATTGTGTCTTTCCCTTTTGTGTGCATGTGTAGGGTCTGTTTGCACGGAGGAGGCAGTTGCTACTGACTGAGGGTCCTCACTTGTACTACGTGGATCCGGTCAATAAAGTTCTGAAAGGGGAGATTCCATGGTCACCTGAACTACGGCCAGAAGCAAAGAACTTTAAAACCTTCTTTGTTCACACGGTAACAGCAGTCTATTATCTTATAATGCCACATCTACATGGTTTAAATCGGATGTTTAATGACGCTGCTTTGTTCCCGTAGCCAAACCGGACGTACTATCTAATGGACCCAAGTGGCAACGCTGATAAATGGTGCAAGAAGATCCAGGAAGTTTGGAGGAAGATCTACCACAAACACCAGAGCCCCAGCCTATAGGACTACAGTGCTCCTCCCCTTTGGCCACGCCCCCCACAGCTCTCCAACCAATCACAGGACGGGGACACGCCCCTGTAGAGACGCCTCTCCAGCTATATATTGTCTTTGTCTCCTCATATATCAGTCCCGTCGCTCCCAGGCACTTTCTCTGTTCAGATTCAGTTGTTTCACACGCCGAGGGTGGAGTCTTCACAACCAAAAGCAGCAAGGCCGTAGTCAGCATGTCATGTCGGCAGGCAAGCCATAGAAAACCTTTATCACACGTTTAGACAGTCTTTCCATCGGTTTAAAGCAATGCAGGTAACAAACCCTTTCAAATCGTGCAATCTCCACCCGCCCGTTGCGGAACAAGTGCACACGCTCTCTTCTTTTCTCGCTCGGCGCGAACACACACTCATCTCCTTACATTGAAACGCCTAAACGCTTTGTAGTGTGTGTCGCTTTAGTCTGCGTTTAGAATTAAGGCGGGTCCTTTTACCCTTATTGGCTACAGTAGCTGGTCTTGCTGAATCCGATTGGAGGATGTGGTGTCGAATCTCTCCTCAGCATGTTCACGTTGCGAAAAAAGCTTCAGATCGCACCAGGAGACGGCACCACACCGCCACAAAAGCCACATGGGTAATGTGGTTTGAGAGGGTAATTTGTCGCCCCCCTGGTCCTACGCTGAAAGCACGACTGAGTTTAGCTGTTTTCATTTAAAGCGCTTGCATTGTGACGGTATGCTTTGCTGATTGGAGGCTTGCGACGGAGGGACAATCTGGTCGTGTGCGTGTGTTTGGCTCCTCTCATTTGGCCGTTTTTAACAGGAAGTCCGTGGAGTGAGTGAGACCGACAGACTGAGTGTGTGTGCGCGTGCGTCTTCCTGATCGGTAACAGATGACTGTGATGTACAGTTGATGTAAAATTGCAAATGGGAGGTGAGTAAAGAGGTGACTCTAGGATCCAGGTTTTGTATTTTTATTCTTGTATAAGGTTATTGGGCCGCTCCGTTCTGGCCTGGCTTCTCTGTGTTATTTAAATTCTAATATATGAAAGCATATTTGGATTGAAGTCATGTTCCAGGGCCTTGCTGTGTATGTATTGAATATGTATAGCCTTTGAATGTGAAGAATTATTGTAAACTATGATATTTTACTGCTTTTGTTTTCTTACTATATCATATACATTTTCTATTTGCGCAGTGATTGGCTCATTTCTGATAATTTAATGCCTGTATGCGCACGGCCCCACTTGTCTGTGTGTGCGCGCATGTGTGTCTGTGTGTGAGAGAGATATGGTTTGTGTGTGTGCGTGGGGGGTCCTTGTGCGTATAGGCAATGTGTGTATTCTTCTTGTCGACCTTTTGCGCTCGGCAAAACCTAGAACTGAAATAAAGCATGTAGGGTTTTAGGCCAACAAACACAGTCTCTTTGGTTTTTCTCCGTGTTTGAATGCTATTGATTTTATTTTGTTTTAAAGTTGTTGTTCCCTTGACAGTCAAAGGCTATATAATATAAGGAATATATTATATATTTCTTGCATAAAGAAAATAAATGAAACCTTTTTAGGATTAAGAACATTTTAATTATCCTAAAAATCTTTATAAGATGTATTTATTATATTTTATTTATTTTTTACTTTTTGGGGTGGAATAGGATCAGGACATATTTCTGACAGGCTTTGTTAGATCTATTCTGTAGATTAATTAGTATTAGTAGGCTAGTATTTTCATAGCCTAGTCAGATTCAAAAGTAGCTAATCAATCAGACCCACTAATTACAAACTAACTTCATGATAGCAGTGTGGCAATCTGAATCATGCGATCTCAGTTGTTCGTGCAGCCCTTCAGTCTAAAATAAATGGGCTTTTAGTCTCAACCTAGTGGGCATTTTTTGGAATCACATGCATCATGTGATGACCTATAAAGATTTTTACTACAAGTATTGCAGGCGCCATTTAGACAAGCTGTTCATTAGGCATTAAGGTAACACTTTAGGGTCCAATTCTCACTATTAAGTAGGTGCTTATTAGCATGCATATAATTATTATTATTTATTTTTTTGCTGGTACAAAAACATGACAAGTAAACAAATTTACACACAAAAAAAATACACAACTCTGAACTTGCATTATTTAACATCTTAAACGTCATGCATATTACTGGCATTGGCTGTTTATTATTAGTACTTATAAAGCACATATTAATGCCTTATTCTGCATCACCATATTCGTCCCATAATCCTACTCATAAACTTAACTAGTTTACTAACTATTAAGCAATAATTTGGGGTTTAGAGGCAAAAGTCGTAGGTACTAGTTAGTTAGTTCAGAGTGTGAATTGGACCTTAAACTAAAGTGTGACTGGCATTAAAACACAATTTAAACTCGTTCACATCCGGACATTTTTTTCGAATAGTGTTAAGAAATCCGATTCTGTCTATCGAATCGGTTCTATCCGAGACTTGGTCATTTTATTCTAAAATCGCTGTTTAACCTTTTTTTTTTACTATTAGGACTCAAATAGTTAATTGCCAATTCTAAATTGGTTTTAAATGTTTATTGTTGTAAAATTTCTAACACTATTAATAATGTTAATATTACAAAACAACATTATTTAATATTTTAATAATGTTGATGATCACATTAATTATTCCCAGTAGCCTACTATAATTATTAATATTGTTCCCGTCAAGCAATTTGATCCCCAAACGCTTCGCTTAGCGGTTCGATCGAATCACTAAAAAGTATCGGTTCATAAGAATGATTCCTTTTCGAATCACTAGAAATTCAGTCGCAATACTCTCAGTGGATTTAGATATCGGAATAAACAACACATCCCATGTCTTTTCTCTCTTTCTCGCGCCCAAAAACAAAACTGAGGGGTGTTTCTCGCGCCGTCAGTGCGCTGCGCTCTTCGGGCGTCTGTTGGGTTAACTTGGTTATATTGGAGAGGCGCGCGGTCACCGTTACGCACTTCAGCGGAACACCGAGCTCAGGATGGCCGAGAGTCACGGCGAGATCAGCGGCCACGACTGTCGACTGGCTCCCGCTCAGACCTTCAACCACAGATCCTCCAAGTGGGTGCGTTTGAACGTCGGCGGCACGTATTTTCTGTCCACCAGACAGACTCTCTGCCGGGACCCCAAATCATTCCTGTTCCGCCTGTGCCAAGCAGAGCCAGACCTCGACTCGGATAAGGTAATACAGTTTGATTTGTTTCATTTAGAGATCATTTTGCCTGTTCAACTGAGATAAATAACTTGGCATCTAAGACAGACCATTTATTTATTTAGTTCATGTATAACTTATTTATAAAGAATGGGTGGGGAAAAGTAGGTTAGAGAGTGCAGAAGTCTGTAAAATGATACTCAAACAAAGCCTCTTTAACACGCATTTCACGTAATACCGTTATACTGACAATGTCTTTTGACTAGTAATTATGTAATTTGATATTATTTATAATTGAATTATACAAATTATATTTATTCACACACAGGACCATTATTAAATAAGATATTTATGGTAACCTTATGCATCTACAGATGAATATAAACAAACATCTAAACAATGTTTTAAAAAGCTGTAATGTAAACAAAACCAAAACTGACAGTTGTACAGAAATAAATGCAGCCTATCTATGTTTAAAAACGCTTATCATTTGGCATTAAGCATGCATAAACCTGTTTTTGTTCAGTTTTTAAATTATTCACAAGACAAAAGATCTATTTCTCCTCAGTTTGGAGGAGATGCTTTAAAATGGGTCATCAGAATGAAGCTGTTATTTCACTTCTCCTCAGTTCATAATCACTTATATTGTTGCATGGAGTTATTTGTGTTGTTTCTATGGTAATTTGGGGGGTTGTCCAGATGGCTGTTTTTGTCTAGAGTTGTTTTCCTGTCGGATGGACTCGAACAAACACACTTTTACCGTCCGCCCCACCCCTCCTCCCCCAGTCCCAGAACAAGCTCTCTACTGTTCTTCTCCTCGAGTGTTGGGCTGGGGGGACGTGCAGGCAGATTGTGGCGTCCTGGGGTGGCCATGTCGATGACATCATCAGCACATCTGCCCCAGTTTTGCTTTGTAATCTGGACACAATCCCGCTTATGACACCTGAGCTGTGTCCGAGATCAGGGGTCAGATCAGGCAATGGTCAGTGTTGGGTGCAAGCGGGAGGTTTTTAAGTGTAGGCCAAAAATATTAGAATCAGCTGGATTACAGCTGGTTATCGGTTTTATTTCTAAGTAAAAATTAGTAGCCTAGTATTATTTAACATGATTGAATCGATTAGACTGCAGTTTTTCCAGTGTAAAATAAAACTTTTTGCATTATATCCAACCATTTGATGAAAATTGATAGAATCGGAAAACTGATAAACTGTATCAAAATGGTATCTGAAAAATTGATAAAATTTGAAAACTGACATACCTTTATTTTTCTCCATGTCACAATAATGCCGTTATAAGGATGAAAGAATTGTCTTCAGTCTACATGATTATTATTAGATGTTACTGGCTAATATTTTAATGTATCATTAAAGCTAACATGCTTTTAAAAGTGTTTTTATTTTTTGTTAAAATCGGGTTTAAGTTTTCAAAACTGAATAGAAATAGCAATTATTGTGTCGTTAAATGGATAAAAAATAAAGATGATGTAATATAACGATAAAATAACTTTCTACAGTCTACATGTTTGTGAAATTTCAATTTATCATTGACGCTTAAATGTAATGTTAAAATGTTTTCTCCTAGTAATTATCTCATAATATGTAGAAATAATTATAAGTAAACCATTTCTAGTTTGATTCTTTGGAAAAAGTGTAAGAGGCACATACGGATCCTCTCAACCAATTGCGTGAGTTTGGGGGCGGAGCTACATGTTTGTTCGGGGCACTTGCTGCGTTCAAATGTTCGGGAAACACGTTTGAAACTATTGCATTTTATTTGGTGGCAACAAACATTACACGCTTCCTCTTTAAATCATATCATAATGAGTAGTTGAAGTGCACACTTAAACTATATAATTTCACTGTAACAAATTAAATACTTTTTTTTGCCATTTGAACAGCAGTGTGCGTGTGTCAAATTCTTTTGGGTTCTCGCTGCTCCTGCTGTCTTACCTCCTCTCATCTCTCAAATCTCAGACGGTAATCTCAAAATAACCCTAATCCAGAATAATCCTGCTCTCTAGGGGCTTTAACCCTGTAAAGAGCAGGAGTCTCTAAGGCTCTGGGAAATCACTCCACGCTGTTTGTGCCCCAGATTTGATAAAAGGCAGATTTCAGCCTCACACACTGTTCCAGGTCCATTACGCATTTGGAAGTGTCCTGGTTGAAGCTTGAACAGAATATTGTGCGTGTGTGTATCACATACGTTTATTTTTTTATGAATGTGGCCTGCATGCCATTAAGAACGGATGCCGAGTCCCACACACACACTTACGTGCACAACTCATTAATGTTTAAACTCACTTTCCTCTAATGGATCTCTTCTCTTGCTGTTCCCTGGTTGCACGCAAAGTGAAGTAAAAACAGGCTGTTTTGTAATAATAATGATAACTTGATTTTCACATTTTCCGTTGTCAAAACTCTCAGGCATGTGGTTACTAAAATGGTACTATTTTTTACTGTTTTCAGAGGGTTTTAGCACATTGCTATGTGGTTGCTAGGGTGTTATGGATGGTTTCCAGGGCATTTCTATGCAGTTAGGGTGTTTGCAGGTCGTCGCAATGTGATTGCTGAGGTTTCTTTCTCTGTCCTTTCATTGATACTGTAGGATGAGACAGGGGCATATTTGATTGACAGGGATCCCATGTATTTCGGGCCCGTACTGAATTATCTGAGACATGGAAAGCTGGTCCTCAACAAGAACCTGACAGAGGAAGGTACGACAAACATGCACCGTCAAACTGACATGATCGAGACTGTGATTGTTGCTCTGTAACTTTAATTCGGTTTGCATGTGTGTCTCAGGAGCTCTCGAAGAGGCGGAGTTCTACAACATCACATCATTAATAAAACTCATCAAAGAAAACATCAGTGAAAGAGATGCTAAGACGATACACGTAAGGGAGCAGGAAATTTCACTATAAATTAGGCTAGATAAAGTTTCATTATAAAGTTATGAAATTTCATTCTAGCCGTATGCAAATCTATACCCTTCAGGCATACATTTACAGTGGACCTATTATGCCCCTTTTTACAAGATGTAATATAAGTCTCAGGTGTCCCCAGAATGTGTCTGAAGTTTCAGCTCAAAATGCCCCACAGATCATTTATTACAGCATGTTGTTTAGTATTTTTGAGTGGAAGGCAAAACGTGCTGTTTTCGTGCATGTGTCTTTAAATGCAAATGAGCTGCTGCTCCCCGCCCCTCTTTCCAGAAGAGCCTTTACAGCTCGTGTCTCCCATACTCTGGCAAAAACTAAAACATCTGTTCGGTTTTGATTATCATCTCTATCGCGGTCACGCTCACATGACATTGCAGTTCTTCATCATCATGAAAGTTTATTATCTGCATGTGTTTTAAAGGGGTGGTATAATGCCCTATTCACAAGATGTAAAATAAGTCTCCCAGAGTGTGTATGTGAAGTTTTAGCTCAAAATACCCCACAGATATTTTTATATAGCATAAATGTCACTTTTTGAGGGTGAGTAAAAACGCACCGTTTTTGTGTCCGTCCCTTTAAATGCAAATGAGCTGCGGCTCCCCTGAGGGCGGAGCTACAACAGCTCGTTCTTAGCAGCTTCAGTTACCTCACACAGACATGCACTGAAAATATCCAAATTTTTAGCCTTTTTTTTGTTCAAACCGAAGTCAGACAAAAATGGAGAGACTTAAGAAGAAGTGGCAACATGTAGACAACATTTCTGAATGGTTAGTTGATTAATTTATGTTGCTTATGTGAAGTTATCTAATAGTCATTGATTAGGATATTCTGTCTTGATAATCTATAAATCGTGTTCCCGGAGTCAGGGTTTATGTAAATTTTAGGGTTAGTGATGTCACTAACCCAGGATGAATGTCGGGTAGTCCCTACCAGCCGTTTGTTGTAGTCCTTAAAAAGCAATTCCTTTAAAGGGGTCATATAATGCCATTTTTGTACAAGCTAGTATGATTCTTTAGGGTCTAAATTAAAAGTTTGTAATATACTTTAATTACAAATTCTCATTAGTATTGTAAGAAAACACTTATTTTACCTGGTCAAAAACAGCTCTGTTTTCAGCACGCCGTTTCAGTGCATATGACTTTAAATGATAATGAGCTTTGCTCACCCCGCCTGTTCTGTGCGTACACCATTTGTAACTCAATAACACAATAACCATAACGCGTTGTTCAGTATAAACGTGGGATTATGAATTATATTGAGAACATCATACAGAGAAAACATGCCGTAATGTACCCTGAGTGTAAACCTTAGACGCATTCATTGTGAAGCGTGCAGCTAGCGATTTGCAAAGATTAATATAAATATTAATATAAAGTTTAGTTCAGTTCTTCTGGAGGTTCAGCAGGAACACGAATATCTGGTACCGATCCTTTTTTCATGAGCAGCTTCTTAGCAAATCCAGCTCATACTGATCCTCGTTTATAAAGCAGTCTGGTGTGAGAAATGATTCGCGCAAACATGAGAGCATTGACGTTGCTCGTGGGGAATATTCCCTTCGAAAACAAACTCAGCCACTGCGTCTTCAGCGGTTCGGATTTAGGAACATTAAAATGACTGTGTTCGTTATTACACCCAAGAACAGAACACCACAATCGCTTAGACGCCATTCTGCTCATAGACAGTGCTCCAGCATATCAACAATGACCGCGCCGGTCCGCGCAGACTATGATTGACAGCTCCCGCACGAGCGAGGGCGGGTCTGTGTTGAAACGCTGCTGTCAATCAACAATCGTGGGAGGGGCTTCCGAGCGTGTGACGTCACAAGGTCGAACGGCTTGATTTGAGGCAGGGGAAAACATATAAGGAGATTAAAACAAAAACACTGGATGGATTTTTATCATTTTATGATGGTTGTGTACAGGCACTGCCAACACACATTTCAGTACAATCAACTTGTAAAAGTGCATGTACCATTATATGACCCCTTTAAAAGAAAATATCTCCCTTTGCTTTGAACTTTGAGCGTTGTAACTTTGCAGATGTTGTTTATGCTCAAACAGCAACATTACACACTAACTAAAGTTAGAAAAGTGAAATCATAATCAACCACCCCTTTAAAGCCGTATCAGTCTAAACTTCTGATATATGGTTTTCTGAGGGCACACATCTGACGCACACACACAGAAAGCTGGATTTCAGACGGAGCGTCCCATCGGTATTAAACTACGTTATCTTTCATGTCTTATTGCGCTTAAACTGTGTGTTTATAACATAACCTTCTGTGTATTTGACAGAGTTCACATAAACACAGTTGCTTATGTCTGTGAACGTAAACGGCAAGTAGAAAAATCGCATGTGTATATTAGTTCTGTGTATTAAAGTAAAAATCAGCGTAATATACAGTACCTGATATATATGCTGTTAATATGAATCAAACAACAAAACTGAATGCACTTGACTGAATAACTTTAGTAGCTTTAATAAGAATACATTTCTTACTGGAGTGCTGCTGTTAAATGCTCTGGCCAAGAGATAAACATGGCGGACTGTGTCCAGCTCTCTGAGGGCGGGTCTATGCTAATAAGGCAGAGTCCTCAGCAGTCGTGGGCGGGGCCTAAGCCTACTGTATGTGACATCACTTTGCATAGAAACTGCAAACAGCTTATTCTGAGACACGGTTTATGATTTATGGGGATTAAAAAAAGGAATGCATGGATTTTTACCATTATATGGTGGTTGTGTACACACACTGCCGACACACATTTATGTTCAAACACCATATTAAAGTGTATTCTGCATAATGGGTCCCCTTTAAATGAAATTAAATGACATTTTCATTATTTACATGTAGCATGTAAATGGAGGACAAATGTTTAAGATGTTTTACCACCCTTGTCTCTGTCTTCAGACGCCAGTCAAGCATGTTTACAGAGTTCTGCAGTGTCAAGAGGAAGAGCTGACGCAGATGGTCTCGACCATGTCAGACGGGTGGAAGTTTGAGCAGGTAAATCAAACCCGGCATCAGTTCATCTGATCATTCCAGCTCCACAACAATCAGAATCGCTCCCGCCGGTTCAGCTGACCTGCGGTGTGTGATGCAGGCCCTGCCTTACGCTCTGATTGGTTGTTGCAGCTTGTCAGTGTAGGTTATGGGCGGGCCCAGAAGTCAGAGTTTTTCCTGATTGTGTCTCGGGAGGTGAAGGGGGAGGAGTCAAGCCAAACTCACCCCGCCCACAGTGGAGAGGTGTGTCCAACAATCCCCTGTCCCCCCACTAACCACTGCATGCCCTCGCAGTTTTGGTTTTCATTGCAATGGACACAGTGAATGTGACTTGCGTGGATGTCGTGCTTTCAGTCTGCATGTTTATAAGTGTTAGCATGCTTTTAACAACGGTGGATCTCTGCATTCTGATGCATTCCCGAGCATGTTGACTGTTTAAGTGCACCATGTTATATTTTAATTTAAAGGGTTAGTTCACCCAGAAATGAAAATTACCCCATAATTTACTCACCCTCAAGCCATCCCAGGTGTTCATGACTTTCTTCTTTCAGCCAAACACAAAAGTTATATTAAAAAAATATCCTGGCTCTTCCAAGCTTTGTTGTGGGAGTGAATAGTAATTGTAGAAGCGATGTGTTTTTGTAAGAAAAATATACATATTTATAACTTTATAAACCATAATCACTGGCTTCCGGTCAGAGGTCACTCTTCCGCCGGAACTGGACTCGCGTACGGCCGTTACCGGAAGCCAGTGATTATGGTTTATAAATGTATAAATATGGATATTATTCTTAGAAAACGCATCGCTTTGCTTCAGAAGGCCTTTATTAACCCACTGGAGTCATATGGATTACTTTTATGATGGATGGATGCACTTTTTTGGGATTCAAAATCAGTGGTACCATTCACTCCCGTTATAAAGCTTGGATGAGCGAGGATATTTTTTATATAACTCAGATTGTGCTCGGCTGAAAGAAGAAAGTCATGTACACCTATGGCTTGAGAGTGAGTAAATTATGGGATAGTTTAATTTTTGGGTGAACAAACCTTTTAAGGCAAGACACCCCTGGTGAGTACGGTAAAAATGTAATAATTACATATATCAACATACTTCCCAGCATTTTTTTGTATTACAATTTTTTTTTTATGTATAAATATGCAAATTATCTAGTTGGATACATTTCCAGAACAGATATCTGAACATTGGATAAAGCCAGGTTCAGAATTCTTGTTTTATTTTGATGACATTGTAGAGACTTTAAGGATGAACCAAACACAAATTAATCTTTCTAATCTCTCATGGGATTCATTCAAATGTGATTCAGCATTTCGGATCTGAATACCACATTCCAAAGTCACAAGACTGGCTCCAAATTGTCTAGAAAACCCCCCAGAGAAGACTTTTATGGCCCCAGAGATAAGCCTAAACAGGAAGAACGTGTCACTGTTTTCATCCTTAAGCCAGACAAAGCTGCTCAAAAATGGTGAAACGAGGCCTGACCACCAAGGGGCCTGACCACCTTTGACCTCCCTCAGCATCACCACTGCTGAGCAGGACAGCGATGTAAAACAGACCACGCTTTCATGGAACGTGAGAGACTTACACAGACTTTACATATCAAACCCATTATCTAGTTGGATACATTTCCAGAACAGATATCTGAACATTGGATAAAGCCAGGTTCAGAATTCTTGTTTTATTTTGATGACATTTTGATTTTTGCATTTTCAGAGGATCTCTTTTTATCATTCCATAAATCAAGAAATACTGCCAACAGCCAGAACAAAATACATTTTCACCATGTTTTTAGGAGTAAAATGTTGTATTAAATCAATCAAATGATATATGAAACAAACCCCTCTGTGACTGATTTTGAGAAAACGGCTTTTAAAAAAGATGAATTGTAATTGATATCTATAGATGCAGATAGATAAAGTGCAATAAAATCAACATTTAAAAGTGTATTTTGGATGTTTTATTTCCACTAGTCTGAAACAACTCTCAAAATAGACCAGTGCATGAAAAAACATGTTTTTTTGCCTGTAGTGTCTTGCCTTAAACTGATTATTCATCCAAAAATGTCAATTCTGTCATTATTTTCTCACCGTCATGCTGTTCCAAACCTGCACTTTATATCTACATATTGTGCGCAGCATTCACACTGTAACAGTTAAAGTGAATGGGAACGGAAATAATATGCTCCCAAATAAGCATCATAAAAGTGTGACAATTAAATTACAATAAAAAAATAGCTCTTGAATCACAATTGTGCGTAATATTTAAAATGCCGTCTTAAGATGTTAGTGACACCAAATTGTGCATTTGAATATAAGCAAGTCTCAAAAATTAGATTTGCGAGTAACGTTTTCAGTGACTCATGACATAATTAGCATTTTTGGGTGTACTGTTTCTTTAATCATTAGTCGCTCAATGAGAACAGTTGCTCATCTCTGTCACTGTGTTCCTCTCTGTTTCTGTCTCTCGTTCATGTTTTACGTAGTTGGTGAGTATCGGCTCCTCCTATAACTACGGTAGTGAAGATCAGGCGGAGTTCTTGTGTGTTGTTTCTAAGGAACTGCACAACCAATCATACAGCAGCAGCTCCCAGCCCAGTGAGAAAGCCAAGGTAAGCAGCGTGTGTGCTCGGCTGTGTTCAAACTGGATTACCGTACTAGCACACTGCTCTATTGTACGCAGTATACACCGAATACCGCCTAAAAATAGTATGTGAAACAGTATGTTACTGTTCTGATGGCCTTATTACGTTGGTCACATGTCCTCATGTTTGTTGAATTCTGTCATTATTTTAGAAATAAAATATTTATTTGATAGTTATTTAGCATTTTTTTTAAATCTATGTATAAAAATGTATTTATTTTCATTTTAATATTTATTTAGTTTGTTTTTTACATTTATTGTAACATTTATGAAGGTGATATATGTTGCATAAATTGCATATAGCATCATTTTAGAAATAATTTTGTATTTCTATTTCATAATTTTGTGTATAAAAGTTAAAAACGAACTCATAATGCGTCTGGTTCGTTTAAAGAATGAAATCAGAAAATCGTGTCAATCACGCTGCATTGTGGGATACAATATAATCAAGCAGTGTGCCCTATAATGTAGTACATCATCCAGGTATCCCATGCATACAGAATATGGGCATACTATGCACACTATACATAGTATATACTCCATAGATTATAAGAGCACTATTTTAAGAAAGAGTCCAAAGTAAAACCGACACTATTTTTGGTATGCTAATACAAATATAGTACCTGTAGGTTATCTTTGTATTCTATGCATACAGAAAATCCATACTATGCACACTACCATTCAAAGGTTTGGGGTCAGCAAGACCTTTAATAGTTTTATTTCGCAAAGACATGTTAAATTGTTCAAAAGTGACTTAAATAATATTACAAAAGATTCTAATTTCAAATAAATGCAGTTCTTTTGAACCATCCATTCATCAAAGAATCCTAAAAGAATGCATCACAGTTTCCACAACAAATATTTCTGATTATTATTATAAAACAGTTGTTCTGCTTAATATTTGTTGAGCTGCAAATCAGCATATTAGAATGATTGATCATGTGACACTGACGACTGGAGTAATGATGCTGAAAATTCAGCTCTGATCACAGGAATAAATGACATTTTAACATATATTCAAATAGAAAACAGTTATTTTAAATGGTAATAATATTTCACAATATTACTGCATTTTTGATCAAATGAATGCAGCCTTGATGAGCAGATCCCCAAACTTTTGAACAGTAGTGTACACTGTAATTCTTCAGAGATGGTTCAAGTATTTGGTTATTCCAAACAGAGCCGTTGTGTTGCAGAGTATTATCGACAGTAGCTCAATGCAGATTAGTAATCTTTCGTTGTATCATGTAAATCCTCTGCTGTTTTCCCTCAGATTCTACAGGAGCGCGGTTCTAGAATATGAGCTTCTATCTGATATCTGAGACACATCAGTTCTTTCTAGAACCTTCCATGAGCTTGTTCTCTTCACGCGCACCGACAAACTGAAGCACGCAAGCAGCACCTGAAGAGCATGTCCACTTATGGTGCCTGGAATAAACACTGGGATGCTTTATTTGTGATCTTCATGGACTGATTCCCGATCGACAGGTCCGGATCTGAAGAACTGGACCATTGTAAATCTCAGGGATCAAAAGGAAACGGTGACGTCACTCTGGATCACTGTCCACCTGTTACAATCACAAGCACTCTGTCCAATAGTGACGCATTTTCTAGTTTAAAACAAATGGTTTTAGTTACAAATGTACAAACAAAACCTAATGATCATGTTCTCCTGTGTGATATGAGATGGTACAAAAGCACACTGAGCTTCAGTATGAGTCACATGATCAATGACTTGCATTTGATTTGTATAAACAACCAATAGTTAACAATAGTGATTTTGAAAATCGGCGCCACGGTTGAGCACAAGATCTCAGTGCTGAGTGACATTTCCATGTGTGAGATTTCAAAAGTTTGGGGTCTGTAAGATTTTGAAATATTTTTGAAAAGTCTCTTCTACCAAACCTTAATTTATTTATTTTAAAAATATAGTAAAAATAGTATCATTGTGAAATATTATTACAATTTAAAATAATTGTTTTCTATTGTAATATATTTTCAAATGTAATTTATTCCTGTGATCAAAGCTGAATTTTCAGCATCAATACTCCAGTCTTCAGTGTCACATGATCCTTCACAAATCACTCTAATATGATGATTTGCTGCTCAAGAAACATTTATGATTATTATCAATGTTGAAAACAGTTGTGCTGCTTCATATTTGATATACCGTGCTACATTTTAATCAGGATTCTTTGATGAAGTTTCAAAAGAACAGCATTTATTTGAAATAGAAATCCTTTATAACATTACAAATGTCTTTAATGACACTTTTGACCAATTCAATGCATCCTTGTTGAATAAAAGTATTCTTTTCTTAAAAAAAAAAAAAAAAAACTTACTGACCCCAAACTTTTGACCTGTATCTGGAATGTTTTTTTTGTTTAGTTTTTTTTTTTACTCCTTTTGAACATTATTGCTTTTGCACTACTGCTATTATTGTTATCATCCAGGCAATATTTCAGAGGTATCATAAATGCATCCTTGCTGTTAAGAAATGTGTTAGTGTATCTTATTACCTTCTGGCTGGACCTTAAAGGGAAAGAGCTTTTCTGTCTGTCAACCAAGAGGAAAGACGGGATCGGGAAAGCATTTAAATGACACCTTGCACATTTTAATATAAGGACAAACACTATTATATATCCTGTAAGGTAACAATAGATGCATTTGTATGTCATTTTTGAAAATGTTAAACACATTTTTGTGTTTCGGTAACAAGTAAAATCTAAAGCTGTACTGCAAAATCTCATGACACTATAATCCCAAGTAGCTGAATGAACACACACATCCACACACTTTTAAGACATAAATGCATTTTTAACAAATAGTTATGCGTCTGCTTCTTACTGCCATTGTGGAGAAAGCAGGTTATTAGGAAAATGTTGTTAAAATGGTTAAAAATAATATACCAAAATGAAATAAAATATAAAAACTAAACACTAAACTTATTTTATTTCTCATTTTCATTGTTTAACTAGATAGGGTTGCACGATATACTGATACTATATTGCGATACTAAAGCTTCAAAAATACTGCAAATGCCTCTTTAAAAAAAAAAAAAAAAAAAACGGTATCATTGTGAATTATATGTTTTATTGCCCTCTAGTCAGAGTTGAACATGTCAAGATATGGGGCAGAAAATACTCCTGTGTTCTTGTTTTTTATATTCAGGCTATAACATGATCGTTCAGCAATATGACTGAGCAAGAGTCCTGTTTTCATCATCAACACTATTACAAATGTGATTGATTTTATACAATAGTTCAGTAAACTTAAAGGACATTTTAGACACAACATTGTCAATATTGATGTTTTCGTTCTATTTCACCAATGAAAATAGTTCTAAACAAAGCAGAATGTTTTCAACACAGCGGTGTTTGTTTTGTTTCTTCATAAATCCGTGTTTTTGAACAAATCGGGCTGAGCCATTCATAAAAATAGTCACTTGCTTCGTTCCGGAATGAATCGGTTAGATAAATGATTCAGTGACTCGATCATTAGGACTTGCTGCCACCTACTGACGGTTTTACTTTCCAATTTAAACATTTTTCCAACATGTTCGCATTTATATGTTCCGAGTTTTATTGCCAATTTAAAACATTATTTAATCTCATAACATTATTTATGCAATTCAGCACCGAATTGTCCGTGTAAATATCTAAATGTCACTTTATGCTATTTCTGTGCTACGTTGGCAGTGCTAAGATGGATTTTGTTTACACTGATTATATTTGATTAGCAGCAATAGTAGCCATTTATTCTCATTAATAAAGTACTTAGAGGAAAATCTTGTCTGTTTTCATTTAGCCTACACGTATTTATGAAAATTTGGTTCATTTAGTAGATTTGAATAATGAATTAACAGGATACTGCATGGTATCGTCGGGATACTTTAGCTGATTTAGTAGCCTCTATCGTAAGATGTTTATGGTATGAACCGGCCTAACAAAACGGAAATAAAAACTAGTGATATTTTTTTTAAAACTAGCATTTTAACTAAAACTAAAAATTAAAATGAAAACGGAAAATGTAAAAACAAAAGCTAATTCAAAATATTAAAACCCGATATATTAATATTAATAGCCTATCTCAGTCATGTCTGTCAAACGGGTCACGACGTGGTCATGTCATGATTTGATTAACATCAGCATAATTTCAAACATTGTGTAATTCCGGCTCAGATGATAATGCTTCCCCATGCGTAAATGGAGAGAATCATTTGAATATTAAGATTCCCCTTTCATGCTGAGAGATTAATCCAGGAGTCGCTGCTGCACCATCTGTGCAAACACGTGACCAGCACACATGACAAGAAATAGCGGCTGTGTGACTGTGTCTCAATCATAGACTGTAAAAAGGTCCCAATTCAAAGGCAGCTGCCTTCAAAGGCCGTGAAGGTCGGACCGAGCATTGTTAAATGGGACAGTCTCTCTAGTTTATATGGCTCTGGGACGGTCTAGTTTACGGAGGACTGTTCGTGTCGCCTATCAACTGTGACATCTGCCGTTGAAGAGCTGCAGTAACGTTTGTTTTGGACTTTTTAGAAAATTATATTAAACTGTCTGAAAACAAAACAGGGTTCACAAACACGTCTAAATATGTTCACCATGGTCCATTTCTGCATATAATAAAGAGTATATAGAACTATATATCAATGCATCTTATCTTAGTAAGATTTGAACTTTTTTTTTTTTTTTTTTTTTTTTTTTTTTACATTTGTATTATATTATTTGAGTAAATTGAACCCCAATACTTAAGTTTAAAAGTGTAATTCGACAATTTCTCTCTCTCTGAAAAAAGAAATCCTGTCGTCACTGCCGTTCAATGAATTCTGGGGTAGGAAGGCCAAACGAAGTACGCATTTGGGGGAGCCTTCGAATTGGGACAGCCTTGCGGTGACGCAATCGGCCTTCGAAGGATGCAGCACTCGTGTGTGGTTTTCCACATCACTGACGTACCGGTATATAAAGTCATTAATATCAGCAGAACACAAAATGCTTGTACTGTTACGCCACTGTAAATGTGAGCTGAAAAACTACTTCATGTCATTCAGTTGCTCCATTTTTTTTCATTCTCCAAAATTAATTTACTTGCCACACAATGCCAGTATTTATAAGCCATATTTTTTTATTTGCAGCCATCAAACTGTATTCTGCATTTTTAGCAAGTCTAAACAACATGTTTACATACAATTTTTTTTAAGGCCAATTGTGATTTTGTCTCTGATGTTTTTGTTTTGGTGAATTTGTTTTACTATTCCAATTTCACACAATGTAACAAGCATCATAGATAGATAGATAGATAGATAGATAGATAGATAGATAGATAGATAGATAGATAGATAGATAGATAGATAGATAGATAGATAGATAGATAGATAGATAGATAGATAGATAGATAGATAGATTTTTTTTTATTCTGGTACTGTCCCTTTAAATTTTAGCCGTCTAAAGGAATGCCTGTTCTAAATGTTTCCACGAGGGAAAAGACAACGTATCATATTCCCAAACACACGGCGCCTACACGTCTAAGCTCAAATATTTCAACAATTCGATCGGTTAAACGAACAAGATTAGGGTTATTTCAATTGATCCCGAATTTTCCTGCAGGCGATCTGCGTGTAGTGCCGCTGGTCCTGATTAGACTGCTTCACTCAGAACCGAATGTGTTTTCGGGAGGGAAACTTCACAGCTTTGGTACCGAGTCAAACACGGTTCGAGTGAGCGGGCCCAGAAGACGAATAACACTGGGATTCACAAGGTAAGACGGTTCTGTCCACACGGGAGAGGCATTATTGTGTTTTGGTAACTAGTAAACGGTCGCATCGGTTTTGTTTGGTATGGTTGCTGTGTGAACGCGCGCTCGCGTCAAAGGAAGTCGAGTTTCTTTGTCCTGCGCGCTCATGAACAGCGTTCCATCGCTGGACTCCATATTTATTGACATTTTATGATGTCATAATGTGAAGTTAAAACCCTTCCTTGATTATGGTGGCATACTGTGGAGTTAAAATCCTATTATATCATAGTGTAGATGGAACTTCTATTATAAGCACCTACAACCCTATATTATGACGGCCATAATCATGATTGTAAACTTAATATTATGACATCATAAGCTGGAGTTTTACCCTTTATTATATCGATGCAATAGGAGATTAATAACCTCAGTTTTCGTTATGATGTGTGATTGATTACATAGTGTGTGACGTAACATCTTGATTATGATGTCAAATTTTAGATCAATTGTACTTAAATTTTAGTCTATGCTGTGAATTTAAGAAATCGTGATTATGATAGGCCATATAAATTTGATTAGAAAGTGTTGGGGTAAACTGTCATGTCAAGGGCTCAACTGAATCATTGGGAAACATAAATCATTTATATTTTTATGTAAATAAACATAATTACATTAGCTAGATTTAGAGGCAAAAATCACTATTATTTGAACCACTGGCACAGCTTACCCCAAAGCTACTATATTGGCAACATGATTCATGGAGAACTATAGCCAATTAGTTTAAGCAGGTTTTATACATTGGTAATTCACCAACATGTATGGTGTATCTTTTAGAAATGGATACAATTTATTTGACATAATACTTACATAGAAAAATTACTTTCACATGCAAAAAAAATAAAAATAAGAATCTTTATGTTGGTTCTCATGTGTGTCTCTCAGTCACAGGCAGGTGTATATGTTGGGCAATTTCTAAGTATACATTTTTTTTTTCTGGTACTGTCCCTTTAAATGTTAGCCATCTAAACTTTTGTTTAGGTGAATTTATTTTAATATTCCAGTTTTTCACAATGTAAATAGACTTCCCACAAACAGATAAATTGATGGATGGATGGATGGATGATGGGCTCTCAAACGCGTACTCAGATAAATGTGCATTTCTCCATAGGATCAGTGGTCATGTCTGGCATTGCTCTGAGTCGACTTGCACAAGAGCGCAAAGCATGGAGGAAAGACCATCCATTCGTGAGTAACACTAATATTCTTTTAACAAATGCACTCACAATCCCTACACAACCATCAGTTTTAAACTGTGCAAATTTATAATCTTAACAAATAATTGCTAGTTTTATATACCACTAAATAAACCCCGTAACACATGTGCATTGTATCCTCCGGTCAGGGCCGTAGACAGGGGTTTATAATCACTGAGGTCCAAAATTTTATTTCTCTGATCTACATATGTGATTTTTAAGATGTTTAAAGGCCAAAACTATGAATAATAAATAGCTTTAAAACCATGTAAGTGGGCGGTAGATTATTGATCAATACCTGCTCTCCTCATCTCCATCACTCGTTTAAATGATAGTCTTTTCATTTCCGTCTGTCAGTGTAGAAAGTAAACATGAGGTCAACTGATATTTAGCCTATATATTTTATTAATCATTTTCTTACACAAGTTAGTTTACTGAAGTCTATGAACGCTAGGTAAATACTAAATTCATTCACAATATGTACACATTCAATATTAATCTTATACCTAATATGATTAAAACGGCTTTGTTAATGTTTCTAGTCCTCTCACATTGACGGTTACTATATTTATTACATTACGGGAATGCTGCGTTAATTAAATAGGCCTATTTTCAATTCAAAGTGGCAAAATTAGACAAAAGTTTATTAGTTTGCCTGATTATTTTTGTCGGTCGTTTAACACTTCTATCCTAAAACAGCCGTCAAATATGTCATTTTTAGTTTAGCTGCTTACATGTTATCTTGGACTTTATGGCCGTTTACTGAAACGTTGCGTTTCTGTGAACATAATGCCCGCCTACTTTGATTTGATTGGTCATCTCAGATATTTTGACATTGATGAGCGGCGACAGACCAATGAGAAGATCTTGTGCTGTGCAATAACCTTGCAGAACTAAAGTAGAGTTAATACTATATTAGGCAATTATTTCACAACATTGATTTTATGCACCTCGGAATAATACAGAGGTCCAGTGCTTCTGGTGCTCGCTTAATGATTTTGTCCCGACCAAATGTTCCCAGGGCTTTGTTGCTGTGCCGACGAAAAACCCCGATGGCACCATGAATCTCATGAACTGGGAATGTGCTATTCCAGGAAAGAAGGGGGTAAGACTGTTCATTTAAGCTTTACTTGGATCACGCCGCTGTAGATCTGAAGCATCATGTGAGGTTTCTCTCCATCTCTCCCTAGACTCCATGGGAAGGAGGGCTGTTTAAGTTAAGGATGCTGTTTAAAGATGACTACCCCTCATCACCCCCAAAGTGTGAGTTTTACACAAACATGTTCAGTCCATGTTGCCTGAACCACACGTCACGAATACTTGCTTCTCTTTTGTAGGTAAATTTGAGCCTCCGCTCTTCCACCCGAATGTGTATCCGTCAGGAACAGTGTGTCTTTCCATCCTGGAGGAGGATAAAGACTGGAGACCTGCCATCACCATTAAACAGGTCACCTAAAACTATATTCCACTCTGCTCAACAGTGTTCCAGTGCTTTGCTTTCTAAAATACTCTATTCTAATTCTTTCTTTTATTCCTCCTTCAGATCCTGTTAGGGATTCAGGAGCTGCTAAATGAACCGAACATACAGGATCCAGCTCAGGCAGAGGCGTACACTATATACTGGTATGTTTCACACATGCAGTTACAGTAAAGTACAGTAAAGTTTTAGCTGAAGGGTGTCATTGTTCGTCTGCTCGTGCTCTATGCAAATATTAGGCTTCCATAAAACTGGACCATTTCCTCCACTTTAATCAATATGAAAAATATCATGCTTGTTAAATCATAATTGATACAATGGCTAATTATGACATGAAATATATGACATAATTATGAGGGGTTTTTTTTGTCAATTGACAATTTGCAATTTTGACTAATAATAATATGTCATAATAATGCATTTTTAAATCTCCTAATTATGACATTTTTGTCTAAATTTCAACATTTCATCTCAATTCAAAATTATGACATACTTTTATCACATAATTTACTGCATAAGTGAATATAAAAAATATCATGTTTGGTAAACCATAATTATGACAGGAAGAATTATGACATGACTTTATCTCGTGGTTTTGACTGTCTTCATAAAAAAAAAAAAAATTACATAGTTTTTTTTTTATCTCACAATTAGGACTTTTTATCTGATATTTATAAGAGAGTCGAATTCTGACAATTTTATATTATAATTATGACCTAGTATCTCATCATTTTGACTTTTTATGTCATAATTGACTTATTAAAGCATTTTTTTTTATTATGTGGTGGAAAGGGGCTTCCATAGTTTTATTTAAATAGAACTATTTTCTGTCAACCTTATTCAGTAATAGCACTGAGCACCATTGCAATGGATATTTATAAAGCAGCATTATTTTGTTACATGCCTGTAAATCAGAGTTTGTTTAGTTAGTTTACCTCTTTTCTATATAGGCTATGTTATATATGTATATGTATCTATAAGTAACATCGTGGGCCTGTGAGGAACATCATTTCGTTCCTATGTAAGTTCTGGAAGAGCGAGTGTGAGATGTTTCTTGCATTGATTCCTCTGTGTTTTTGTTTACAGTCAGAATAGAGTGGAGTACGAGAAGAGAGTTCGTGCACAGGCCAAAAAATTCTCCCCGTCGTAAGCGAGACAGAGACGAATGGAAAGAGGGATTATGTGAATACTCGTGCTATCCTCTCACCGGGACTAAAAGGACTTAAAATATGATGTCTGTGCCATCAACCCCAAACCCTTCCCCTGCACCACAAAATGTACCTCCCTTTTTTCCCTTTTAATTTCATTTGCTCTCCGTTTCCCTTAGAACGCAGTCACCAATTCAGTATCCACAGGTTTTGTTGCGTTTCAAACCAGCTTGTAAGAAATCACATCAACTTCAGTCTTGGATCAGAATGGACTGTTGGGATTTTAGCTCCTGGTGTCTGTCTGTGTGCTTACTTGCACTCGTCATTTTATTATGTTTGTAAAGCTTTGTTTCCTCTTGAAAAACATGCGAGCGTGTGTGTGTGTGTGTGTGTGTGTGTGTGTGTGTGTTGCTCTGGTTTAGGTTGGTTTATAGCGTCTTATATGTGGGATAGTGCCTCATGGTGACATTTCCCCTCAGAATGCTGATCTAGGACCAGTTTCCTCTCCATTGGGCCCGTTTGTACTTGATCAGCCACGTGGTCTTAGATCTGTCTAGGATTGTGTCATGCTGATTCGTTGAATAAAGTCCAGAGTTATTGCTCCTGTGAGCAGCAGAACCAGAGTCCAATTCTCTTAAACATGCTGTACATGGGTTCTTGTTTGTTTGATGGGAACATGTGTCCTGTGTTCACACTGATTGTGTCTGTTTGTTTAATAAAGCTCTTTCTACATAATGCGTCTGTAGACTGTGTGTGTGTGTGTGTGTGTGTGTGTGCCCTGATCAGATGTGCGTTTTGTAGATGCGTTCTTGTGTTCAAAAACAGCTAGATGGAGCAGAATGCAGGGGTGTGTAAACGTGGCGCTGCGCCTTGATGCTCATGGCTACTAAAAACAGAAAATGGAGAGACATAACAGCCAGACATTGTTTTTCATGATGCTGAATGTAGAGTTGCTGACTGACTTGAAATATCACAGAAGTTTCATACACATTGCATTTTTATTTATATAGACAAACACAAAGCGATGGCAGTAAACTGACAGCATTTTAGAATAGCTTTAATATAAAAATATATATTCAAAATCAAGAATACAAAATAGTATAAATGGATTTTTAGCAAGTATTTAAAAAAAATCTTTAAAACAGTCATTTAGACTGATCATTTGCTACTTAACTGCATGTAAATTGTGGCAAATAAACGGCGTTGTTCAGCAATATATCAGGATTTGCTCATTGAAGCAATTAGCAGATTATATATGACTGAATATATTTGCATTTATAAAAAATGATTACTAGCTACTAATTACATCTTCATCAGCGTAATTGGATTACTGTACTAATTACTCTCTAAAAAGTATTGGATTGCTTATTACTAATTATTTTTTAAATCCCATATCAACCTAGACCCGTCGAACAACACAAGGAAAGACAAAACTGCACTTACGCTTCTTTCAAATAAACAATGTACAATTGCATAAATTATTCTTTAACTGACCAAAGTGTGTCAAGGGAGACGTTTACATTAAATACAAATTTTAAGATTAAAAAGGATACGTTTTTTAAAAATGTTTTTGAGACTTCTGTCTGCATTTATTTGATCAAATATGCAATATTGTGAAATATTACGATTTAAAATAATGTATTTTAGTATATTTTAAAATATGATTTTATTCTTGTGAATAAAGCAGAATTTTCAAGAGGATTCTTACATGATTTTCAGAATTCTTTGATGAATAGAAAGTTCCAAAAGTTGAAATTTTGTAACATTATACATTTCTTTACTGTCACTTTTGATCAATTTAATGCATCCTTGCTGAATAATGAAAAAAAAATCTAATTGACCCCAAACTTCTGACCGGTAATGTTAGATGGCATAAGTGTGTGAGCTGGAGAGTGTGCAGTAGTCCTCGCTGCATGTGATGCTTCCTCGCTCTGTTACAGCAAAATCACGAATCCAACAGCCCGAGTCGACATCTGAGCCCACAGGAGAATGGGGCATGCTGGGAGACTGGGGCGTGGGGTCACCCTGGTCACTGGTTCCCATCTCATAAACTAAGCTGGTCTGCTGAGGGGGCGTGTCTGTGCTCTCCCTCAGAATGTCAATCTGGAGAGACTCCTCCCCCTGCGTTACATCTCTCGCCTTATAGGATAGCGTTGAACAGATCTGAAAACACACACACACACACACACACACACAGACAGTGATGTATTAGGACAATGATCAGGACCAACTGTTTCTACCGTTTTGATATTGATGTTGCTATTTACTCGTTGTAAGTTGTACTGTAATTGTACTTAATGCTTTAAATACTGATATTGATGTGGAGTATTAACACATATACTTGACTTCCTGTATAACAGGATGAAATGAGCGACATGTGTCAAAGGTAAATTCTTGAACTTAATGTTTGCAACTAACCACAGAGGTTAACAATAGGGTGTGAAGATAAGGTTTTCAAACTACAAGCGGAGCTAAGATCGATGAAGATGATGGTAAAGACGGTGAAGAGTCTAAGACAAACAACGCATAGCGTAGGAGAAGGTTGAAGGACATATGTGACCCTGGATCACAAAACCAGTCACAAGTCGCACTGGTATATTTGTGGCAATACATTGTATGGGTCAAAATTATCTATTTTTCTTTTATGCCAAAAATCAGTAGGATATTAAGTTAAGATCATGTTCCATGAAGATATTTTGTAAATATCCTACCGTCAATATATAAAACATTTATTTTTGTGAGTGAATGCAGCACAATCTCGAACATAAAAGGCGATTTCCTCAATGTTTCGATTTTTTTGCACCCCAGATTATTATCATATCCTAACAAACCATACAACAACGGAAAGCTTATTTATTTAGCTTTCAGATGATGTATAAATCTCAATTTCAAAAAATTGACCCATGTGACTGGTTTTGTGGTCCAGGGTCACATAGAACTACAAACTGAACCTCAAAAAAGAACAACTACAAGAGAATCTTCTACGTCATTCAACTTCAACCTGTGAGTACATTATGCTTTAGGCTAGATTTGACTCTCCTTATCCTACCTGAATAATCATAGGGTTATATATGTGTAAGATGAAATGTCAAACCAAGTAACACGACCAATGCAAATCTTCAGATCTTATTAATTCTAACACCAGAAACCATCATTAACCATCAAGTATATCTATCAAGATCAGCCAAGAACCATGCAGGAGCCCAAACAGTGTAAGAATGAAGATCATTGATTACATGTAAAAGGTTTAGTTGTGCTGAAACAAACAGAATACTACATTTATCTGAGACTTGAATGTAGAATTTAGATGATTTGAGAAACATAGCAAGTGTTTCTCTGTGAAGCCGATAGCAAGTGATTGATGAATTATTTATTTTTACTAGTGTCTTTCTCCAACAGTTACTCCAGCGCCAGCATTGACCACAATCACAAGGAGAATTGACACGTCTCTGCGTTCAGAGAGCTTAACATAAATCTAGCTAATTCTGTGGAGTTCAAATCCCCAAATGGAGTTGCAAAGTCAGAAATGTGTTTGATATCTTTTATCTGATAGCGATAACACACCGGAAAACCATATTTGATATCGTTCTCATATCTGATTTGAAAAAGCTTCCTTTGTGTAATATTTTGAAATAGCTTTTATTATATTTTTCAGTTTTCATTTGAAAATTGTTTTAGTATTTTTTTTTGTTTTAGTTTGATGCATAGGCAACATTTCTCATTTCAATTTAACTTTTTCAATTTAGATTTTCATTTAATATTTATATTTTATTTTACTTCAGCGTCATTTCAATTGAAGAGAACGATTTTTAATAGTTTTAGTTAACAATAACAACATTGGCCAAGAAGACACAGATCTAGAATAGTCTATCCACGGAAAAACATTATTTTGCTGCAATACGTGTAGCCTACAACTTAATTACAGTCAAGCATCACTATTATGGCTTATATTTAGCGTTAGAGATGCTTTTTAAAACCGTTGAGCATAACTTGTGCAACAGACATTAATTCCTCATATTGTTACATTGGCAAACGCCAATCACATCATCAAAAGATGTAAAATTAAACCGTTCATTCATGCAAGTTCATTTAAAGGTGAACTTTGTAACTTTTTTACCTTAACCGAACAGCTTTGGAGTCATTAATGTTTATATTACTGATTTCGTGTTGAATGGTGGTCGTCTCGCACCCCCCTGGTGCCTGTGAGCCGCAAAACCATCCTTACAACTTTGGGACGGCGGGCCGCCGGCCTCAGTGTTAGGAAGTATCGTGTGATATCAGGTCTCGCGAGGTAACGAATTGCTTTACAGCAAAAAAACAGATCTGATAAAATTCTGATAAAATGAGCATCAAACAGAAATAACCCGGCGCCGTATACATGTGGTGTTCGAGCCAGGGCGCGCGCAGCTCTTAAAGGGGCCACACCTTATTTCCACTCGTTACAGCGTCCATACTGAACAGGTACCGGTGTACAGGCAAGGGGGTAATCCATCAGCCGGAAGTTGAAGCTGCCTCCGGGGGCCGCCATTGTAGCTGGCTATCACCTGCTGTTAGCATCCCATTGACTCCCATTCATTTTGGCGTCACTTTGACAGCGAATAACTTTACATCTGAGGCGTCCAAAGACTCCATTTGTCCATTATTTATTTCTAAAGAAACACGACAATGTATAAAAGGCTCCATTGCTTTGTATCTTACGTTCTGGCCCCGTAGAAGCCATTCTTGTAAAAATAGGCTAACGATTGCGTCATAACCACGGCGGGACGCTCTGTCGCACAGTAGAGAAATTACCGTGTAGACAGAAGTAGAAGCTCGTAGGCAATCGTTTACTGTCTATGAGGCAATCGGGTGGACATGGAGGCATAAAGTCAAGGGAGAAGCCCATAGATAGAGAGTTCATAAAAGCAACGGCACAGCTACTAGGAGATCAGAACGGTTGCTCACGTGACAACTACGTTGTCAAGCTCAGTTTGAGCCTGCGCAGAACGCTTGGCTATCAGGAAGTGAGTGCCCATGTTGGGCTTCAACTCTCTCCGTTGAAATCAACGGGGTCGCTGTGTCCATTTCTTTTACTGTCTATGTGTACAGGGGGAGGGGATCCGGCCGTGAGTGCGAGCCATCTCTGCGTGAGTGCTATCAGAGAATGTCTAATAGGAGAGAACTGGCACTCTCTGGTTACTTCCGGGTTCTGAACTGGCTGTAGTAACACGTCTCTGTCCATGCGGGGGCGCTCGCGGGCGAGTGCAGAATGAATGGGAGTCTATGGGGTTTCACCCCCAGAAATCCACTTTTCTCAGGATGTAATTTTTTGTCAAGTAATCTGAAAGTTGCATTCAAAAGGGGGCACTAAGATAATACACTCAGCTGAAAACTGCATTTTTAAGTTCACTTATCTGTTCTAAAAATCCGTTCAAAAATGTGATGACGTCACATAATAGCAGAATGCTAGTGTGTTCCGGCCAACAACGGCCCAACCTGTAAGAAATCGAAAGGACATAAGTACTCATTTATTCGACTTTTGGTCTATAATCTATATTGAACTTGCGAAATCAACAATAAAATCTATGTTGATTCAACGACAAGCAGGAGAAAGAGATACATTTAGCCGTCTAGCCCCATAGACTCCCATTCATTCTGCACTCGCCCGCGATCACCCCCAGTGGAATTCTAATGGAACTGCAACCAAGATGATACACAATGGGGCTAATAGGAAGTGCCAAGGCTTTCCGTAGACAGGCTTTGGTTAGCCTAGAAATCTAGACGCACCCTAGCGGCAGCAAAAATTATTTTGCAGCAAAGTGTGGTCTAGCAACTCTCCATAGACTTTTAAGCTGAAAAAAACAAAAACTGGTCCGGCCAATCAGATCGTGTAGAGTTGGTGGGCGGGCTTAAATGTAAACTATGTAACTTTATTTAGTCAAAATTTAGTCAATACATCATTAATCCTTCTTTCAAAACGTGTTTTTGTCTACCCTAATTCACTATGGTAAGCCTATGGTAAGTTTATATTTTAGACCAGACGGATGGTTTTCGCGGGAAATTGCCAACATAACATACGTCACTCGCCAGTGAGTGTCTTGTCATATCCATAAATAGAGAAGTTGCTTTGGCCACTTTGATGTGTCTGGTGTTTGTTGTTGTCACGAGCGAGAAAGGTAGACATTGAGTAGCTAAATCTCAAACCTCCGGGGAATCACGGTTTAAACAAACACTGAACAGTGGAGAGCCTGCTGGCAAAAAGAGAAGGAGACCGAGCTCGTAATAAAACAAGAATAAATATTGGTTTGGGCTTTTCGAAAATGGCTTTTGTTCCAGAATGAATCATCATTTTGCATTTTTTAGTTCCAAAATGAATCAGCATTTTTGAATGAATCATTTGAGTGAATGATTCTAAATGAATGACTCACTAAACACAGTAACATGTCGCCATCTACTGGTAAAACTATCTAAACTGTTTTGGTGTACGTATATGGTGGGAGTTACCTGAACATCTACATCCCAGTCTCTGAAAAAGGGGGCTGGTGATGGTATATAATCACCCTTTCTCCATCTACAACACAAACATCCATCATTTATGTAGGCTACATGACTAAAGATGGAAGAAATCAAAGAATTTCAGGATGTTTCTCACCTTGAATATGGGATACAGGACAGAAGGACCAGCAGCAAAGCCAAAGAAAGAAAATACCAGGCAATATGGGAAGATCTTTCCGGAGTCTTTTCTAAAACACACAAAGTGAGATGAATCTTAATCACGGTAACTGCAGCTGTCATCTTTACTGTTTCTCCTTTGCATTTGTTTGCTTGTTATCCAATCGGACTCACTGAGAATGTCCCCTGACCTCCAGTGTATCGCAGGGGCCCACGGACTCCACACGCCTTTATAATACACTCGATCCGGCCGAGATCTCACACGCACTGTGTAACTTGTGTGAGGTTCAAATCTAGACTTGTCCACACACACCTTCAGTTCAACAGCTACTACCTCATACAGCTGAAACACATGCATTGTCATTTGTAACAAAGAATTTATAAGCATTCTCAAACAGTAACTTTAGAAGTTCAGTGACATTTTCAACATAACAAGGATGTAGTTTGACCATTACACTGGGTAATCATGTTTCTGCATTTCTTGCTACGCTCGTGGTGCAAAATAGACACTTGTGAAAAAGAGCTGTTAGAAATGAATAGAAAAACACATCCTTTTTAAACCAATGGGTGGTGTCTGTCAGGAGTTAGTAAGCAATAAAGCGCACGAGACTTCACGCGTAAAACAACACCATGAAATGATTTTCACAACTTGTTTCACTTCTGTAATGCGACGCAAATCATATATAAATATATATTGAAGAAATGTTTACCCTTTTTTTCTTGGGTTTTGACAGTTGAAGGTCACTATATGTTTCGGATGTATGAATAAAGCAGCCTTAATTAATTCTCTATTTCACTACATTTTAAAACATGAAAATTACAGGTTTAAACATCTATTAATTTGTCAAAAAGTCATTTATTTCCATTTTTATGTTTGAATTATTAAACTTATAACTTTATACTTGTCCCTCCTAGTCCTCCATGCTAGTTGGATGAGGTGTTGAATGATGTATACACTTTTATATAGATAGATAGATGCACTTTTATGATGGATAGATGCACTTTTATGGA
>NW_026606802.1:0-89048 GCF_029890125.1 Rhinichthys klamathensis goyatoka
TGTAATTAGAATGTAAGAGTTAACAATGTCTCTTAATTCATTGGGTGATTCCGGGGAGTTAACCCCTTAAAACCGCCGGCGAGACACCCCGACTATGACACAAATTCATAATCAAATGACTAAGCAACCACTGAATGGAAAAACACAAATTATGTATCATTTTAATTGATGTTTTATTAACAAGGTTCGGGAGGAACACGTTCTAATGATCAAACAATCAAGTCATTCCAGCCAGCTGTCAGCAATCAGTAATCAACAGGTCCACTCAATCAGCACGAGTAAAGCCTATAAATATACTCAGTCGACTCACCCATATTCCTCGACAGTTTTCAGCATCCCTCCACCACCCCATTGCCTCACACTTGCCTAGTTATCTTCCTAAACAGAGATACGGGGGGAGTACTCTGGGTTCGGGCCCAATTTCCGAGCTCGGAGCCCTCCCCCGGACAGCACGCCAAATACGCATAACCATCTATTCTCTGATCATTTGTAAGTGTGAACTCGTGAAAGGTTAGAATCTCAGCTTTTTAATGCATCTAATCACTTTGATCAACTCCTAACGAGTGCTGAGTAATTCCTCTAAAATGGAGTGTACCGCCAACAGGCGCCACCTAGCTGCAAAAAAAACAATAATAATATTTTTCAAAAATATGACCTTGATCAACTTAAAATATGTGTAATTTGAAAGCTTGGAGTCTGAAATGTACAATGAATGTAGCCAATTTGATAAACTCCTAAGTAGTGCTGAGTTATTTGCTGATAAATACCACAAAAAAAAATCATAATTTATGAAGTACTTTTTTGTACTACATCCTGCAATATGTCAAATACATCATACAGCTCAGATAGTCATGTGTCATATGTCATTTGAAAGGTCTCAATGAGTAGAATACAACATGCATAATTGTTCCAGGCTTTTTACTAAACTTGAGTGAGGTTTTGTACAAGAAGCCCCTCAAAGGACCCATATGTAAATCATATATGGATGCTTAATTTAAGACACATTTCCGCTCCTAACTTCATGAAACATGCTCAGATTGTGGAAAATGACACATCATTATTCACAGCAGATTCTTACGATCAAAATGTAACAAAATCCATCACTCAGAACTAAAGATATTCCTCAAGGAGTTCTTAACACACAAAAATGCACAGACGCACAGCCAAGCAAGGTAACTTAGACTTGGCATTTTCACTTGTATTTACGTGAAACATACATCGATCATGAAAAACGACACATCATTATTTACAGCAGGAGCTCACGATTAAAAATATCCCAAATTCAATATATTCCATCAATCAGATCTAAAGATATTCCTCATGGCGTTCCAACACAAAAAAATACCACAGACGCACCTAGCCAAGTATATACTGGTGAAGAGCTCGCGTTGGTTTTTCGCTTATAACTTCATGAAACATGCACAGATCGTAGAATATTGCACAACATTATTTGAGCAGACTCTCACGATTAAAAAGAGCCCAAACTCAGCATAACCCATCACTCAGATCTTAAGATATTCCTAATGGAGTTGTAACACACGAACCCCCACAGGCACACAGAGCCTTGTATATAGATTCAGCACTGCTGTCGCGTTTTCACTCATAACTCAATGAAGCATGCATAAATCGTGGAAAATGGCACATCATTATATACAGCAGATTGTTAAGATTAAAAAGAGCCCAGACTCACCATAATCCATCACTCAAATCTAAAGATATTCCTTATGGACTTCTAACACATGAAGTTGCACTATGCGCACCAATTAAGTAGCAGTAGCAGTGATGCTACCGTAATTCCTCAAATAAAGGCCGGGGCCTTTATTTACCTGAACTGCAGATGGTAGCCGGCTTTTATTTGAAGCAGGCTTTTATTAGAGGCAGGCCTTTATTTCTAATTCGCGATCCCCGCCCGCCCGCCAGCCAAGTTTCCATGGTGACGCGTCATGCTTGGCACGTGTTCACCACAGCCAAAATAGCGCTGTATGACAGATGTAGCGCTTTTATTTCTAAATATTAACAAACTTGCTTACCATGTCATCAACTATCTTCTATTCTGACTCTCAAATCCGTGTAAGTGAGTTTGTTTTGTCGTTTAAAACCCTTTATAAATTATCTTGATCTGTAACGTGAGATGGGCACCGCAGTTCGGAGATTCCTGTTGTATTTGTTAAGTTACAGCGCGTGAATTCTTCAGTTTCTCCCGAAATACATGAAAGTAAGTGGCCGGTGAACTGGGAGAAGAATAGAGTAAACTTTATAGTTACTTACACTGTGTATCTGATATGAATAAAACACGTCGCCAAATATATTTGAATGGATTGTTATTGCTGCTTCCATAGACACCATTGTGTATTTTACAAACTATAAATTTATTGTTTTGCTATAAATCATATCTATTTAAATGTCTGAAACCTAAAATAAACATGTGGTTAAAAACACTGAATAGTTGTGATATATGACAAGCGCTGAGCGCGTCCGTCTTTGAGTGTACACTCATTTAAAGTGTACCTATTCACACTATTTTTTCCCCGGCCTTAATTTGAGACCGGCCTGTATTTGTCCGCGTTGACCACGCCCCCGGCCACTATCAGAGGCCCGGCGTTTATTTGAATACCGGTCTTTATTTGAGGAATTACGGTATGTTGTTTTGATGTAACGTTTCAGCTCATAACTCCACGGATTGTGAAAAATTGAACATCTTTATTGACAGCAGATTCTTGCGATTACAAAGAGCCCAAACTCAACATAATCCATTGCGTTGAACGCGAGATATACCTCACAAAGTGATGCATACTTGGCTAAAAAACATGTCTCTCATCTTTCCGGGATGCAATGTGTTTTCCAATGTTCCCGGAGCCATCCGTGCTTTTTTTCAAACGTGGAATAACACAAAATATGTATCATCTTAAAGCTTAGAATCTCAGCTTTGTAAAGATCTAACCACTTCGATCAACTCTGAATGAGAGCTGACTAGTCCCTCTAAAACGGAGTGTACCGCCCGCGGGCGCCACCTAGCTGCGAAAATATTCATTATCATATTTTTCAAAAATATTGCCTTGATTAACACAAAATAGGTGTCATTTGAAACCTTAGAGTCTGAACTTTACAGTGAATGTAGCCAATTTGAAAAACTCCTAAGTATTGCTGAGTTATTTGCTGATAAATATCATTTCTTTTTTTCATAATCTATAACATACTTTTTTGTACTATGTACTGCAATGCGTCAAAAACATCATACAGCTCATGAAACATTCACAGACCGTTGAAAATGGCACATAATTTTTTACAGCATATTATTACAATTAAAATGAGCTCAAAATGAACATAATCTATTGCCTTTGTGACAAGATATTCTCAATGGAGAGACCATTTTAAGAATTAAATTTAGGGGGCGTCAATAACTGAACAAAAAGGCTGTCTTGGTTCCAAATGCTGTAACTTTTGATTCCTTTATCCAATCACCAGAAAATTTTATCCAGATGCAGCTCACATGTAGAGGGACATGTTTTCCTCCTACCTTATGTCCTTCCTGAGTTATTCCATGTCAAATAAGAAAGATACGCAAAATCATAATAAAAATTATATATATATTTTGTCTTCTATAAGCAGTTTCTCGGCAGGAGAATGTCCAAATGTAATGTAATTTATATTTTAAAAAAATTTGAAAAGTGTTCTATCAAACGATACCTACCTTTTAGGTCTCCTTTGTTATAGTTTTGGAGTTATGAGTCTTTACTTTTATGTGTGTCACTCAGACAAAAGAACTCTACAGGGCTTAATGGGGTTAAAGCAGAATTTTAGGTAGCATTGTTTTGACCCTAATTACAAGTTTCCAGCAGCTTGTTGACCGGCCTGTCTGAACTAACTAACATTTATGTGTATACATTTTTATGTGTATATACTTGAGACACATGCTTTATCAGTAATATAAAACACACCCCACCAACTTAAGTGATTTACTATTCCCCAGCTCCCTTGTCTGTTTGGTAGTAACATTTATTTCATTAAAATCACACAAATACAGTGCCCTCTAAAATTGGATGACAAAATATTTTTAAAATACTGCATGGCTGAAGTAGTTCTAGGTCGGTTGACCGCATTACATTTCTAAGACCACCTCTGATCCACATACTGTTTGCATGATAAAGTGAATAGATTGGTGCCACTCTATGTTCACCTACATAGGTCAGATAGGCAATCAGACAAAATTGTTCTGGCGCCAGTGCTGCGCCATACAACAATCTTATTGAATCAAGACTAGTTCTTCAAGAGGTTCTCAAGAACTAAAAAAGCTGACAGGGAAGCAGAATTGATTAACCATCAAATCTTCCAATATGGACAGTCAATGAGTACCTCTAAGAGGACCTCTTAGAACTTGGATCTCCCTCTGAAACCTTGCAGTTTCCGATTACTTTGTTGTTTATTTTTAAGTTTTTTTTTAAACATGTTTGACTGCAGTTACATCAGTCTTGGATCAATGCTTTGTGCAAATCTACTGAAAAGCATACAAGTTAGTTAAGGGACATGTTTTGTAGAGGTATTAGGCGGCACTCTTCTTGTCAACAGATGACTGCTAGGACTCTTGTCAGTTGATATCCCAGAGTCCGCTGGTGTAGCATCAGACAAGCGGCCACTCCGCAAACGACTCGGGCCAGGTGTAACAGTTTCAACTAATTGCCTCATTAATGATTAAGCACCTCCAGCCTGCTCTAGCACTTCGCTTTGTGGGGAGCAAATTGTTCTGATTGGTTTGATGCTGTCAATTATTGATGAGACAGCAAGCTCAGATCCTAGCACCTGGGTTAGAAGCATCTCAGAAAGCGTCTCCTCCATTACACTGCTCTCTTCATTGCCAGTGATAAAAACAAAATTCCCACTTTAATGGTAATATCCTGTCCATGGGTCACATTGAAAAACTCAAGTTTGTAGTCCCAGAGGATGCTAACTGAGCTCAGTGTTACATAGATACCTCTGTAGATGAATACATTCTGGACATGGAAACTATTCTGAAAGTTTCATATTCTATTTTGGATCTGGGGTTGGTCTGAGATACTTATGGCCATCAAAGAATTAAGGATAAGAAAAGTTCCCTAACCTCAACTCGTTTCTACCTTTGAAGAGATACATTTAATTTTTTTCAGCAAATCTCTGTGGATAACATGGGTAATTAGTGCTATTGGTTATCTTTGACACTCTGATGTAATAATGCACTTGTTCTGGGATAGAGGCCAGACATAAGCTTCTGAGGTTCGTAAGTGCTATTGCATTTGAAACTTATACCTTCACTGAACAAAATGATGGTCCATTACTGTGCGTTTTCTCAAATCCTAATGAGTGGCCTAACACGATTTTTGGCCACCATAAACATGCTCCTATAGCAAAGGTTGTCAATTGTTGGTGGTTAAATGGTGCTGATGTCGTTCATACAAAATATCAGTGAACACCACACATAAAACCCCAAAGTGGAATTTGGGAAACAATCCAAGGTGTAAAACAAAACGGAGAGAAAAAGTAGTGAATGTTTGAGAAATTGCTAAAAAAACTTTAATAAGTGACACTTGTAAAAGCATAGAGGTATGTTCAAGTAGTAATAAGAACATGGAATATGTGCAATGATGAGGTGTCACATCATGTTGCTTATTGAGATTGAATTTGTCTAAGCACTAGTTGTTTTTGCACAGTAGGGGTGAAATGGGCCACAAAAAATCTCTCTAAACTTAGGGGCTGTTTACATGACACTGTTTTCAACAAAAAATGGAAGACTTTTTATGCGTTTAGGCCGTTCATTTACACGACAATGGCATTTTGGGTGCCTGAAAACGCAAACTTTTGAAAATGGGTTTCAAAGTGCAAGTTTTTGAAAATGGTCTCCGTGTAAACAACAAAAACGCGAATCTGTGACAACAATGACGTCATGCACATGCGAAATATATGTTCAACCTATAGTGTTTCATCGCCATCTAATGGCCTGACAGTAGAATACAGCGTTTTTAGTCGTTTTCACGGATCCCAGTGAATGGGGATCTTTTGACAATGGTGTCATCTGTACGCGAAAAACTCAATGGAAAAACTTCTCAGTTTTAAGCATATTGTTGTCGTGTAAAGAGCCCCTTACATTAAAGTATTGACCTGAGTCATATTTAGAGACTATAATTTAATTTCTGGGAATTTGTGTGTGGGTTCTTATAAATTAGGCATTAACAACCACATACTGTAGCAACGTGCTGGAAACCACTCTTAACTCTTTAGCAACACCCTGAACAACCACCCCTTATACCATTGCGTTGTGCTACCAGTTATACACAGAGAAACTCCACTCTGTCAGGCGTTGGTTGCAAGAAAGCACTAAGGCAGAATCTATTTGCAGAAAAAGTATTTATTTACAAGATCTAAGAAAAAACTAATACATGTAGGGGTAGAAGCTCTGAAGCATTAGGAACACACAAACCAACATAGTGTTAGACATAAAAACAGACAAAAAAACTAAGCAGGGAGTATACACAGGGTAAATGAGGAACCAAATGAGACACTTCTGGGGTGTATTCCAGAAAGCAAGGTTATCTTACCATCAAATATACACTTAACTCTTGGTTGATTTACCCAAACCTTGCTTACTCAAAGTATGCTGGTTCCAAAAACGTGTCAAAACAGTAAGTTCAGCCAACCCAGAGTATGTTCGCGCTTAACCCTCTGGGGACCAGAGTGTTTTTGGGGCCCTTGGGATGTTTTGACATGCACTGACATTTGTGCTTTTTTCAGTTATTTATAAACATGTTAATGGCAAAGGTGTAAATTCACTCTATATAGCACAAACTTGGCTACCATGATGAGTGAGCAACATGTATGTACATGTTTGTATTTTTAATAGAATAATGTTTATGCGTGGTTATTGAAAAAAATAAAAATGAAAGTTGCTGAAATAAGACCACAAAACACATATTGATTATTTCTTCACAAGACTTTTGAAAATTGTATCACATAGCCTAGAATATTTGCTCCAAAACTATGTGAGAATCATCCTGACTACTCATTCAGATAAGTCAATAAAGTCTTTTACATTTTTAATGACGTGTTTTGTTTGAGAAAGCTTTATGCGAGGAGGCGTGGTCTCTCATTAATATGTGTGGAATTTCACACCTGAGAAAGACAGACCCTCCCCATAATGGCCCTATTAGGTGCTATCAGGCCATATCATTACAGGAGCCTTGCACAAAGAATGAGGAGATTTAAAAAAGAATGGCTTTTAGATTGTTTGGATTTATATAAGGAAAATACAGGGTGCATAAGTCTGGACACTTCTATCATACACCCTTCACCGTATAGACATGGTTTTATTTCAGTTCAAAGTTCAAAGTTAGAGTTGGAAACATCTTGAAAAGAAAATTGTCTTTCTCCATAAATGTCTTAGTTTGATCATACATATTTCAAAGTTGAGGATTCATTATTTTGATAGCTTGAACAAACACTAAAACATCTTAGTTGATTAGTTTATTGACAAAACATACTATATATTTAACATATGAGCAGAAACTCCTAAAAAAAGCTTATTTGATGTCTATTTTAGAGTAAAAACTTTATCCAAAACGAGTCAACGAAATGTTATTTAGTCTGTAACAGTGCGTATCTGTGCGTTCATTCATTCATTCATTCACACACACACACACACACACACACACACACACACACACACACACACACACACATGATTCACATTTAACAGTACGCTATTTTTCCGTTTACAGACACTACGTTATTCTATATCGCGATTAGAACAAAGCACTTGCAAAAAACACTTACTTCTCAGCTGAATCTGTTCATCCTCGCAGTGAAAATAAACCCAGTGGTAAATGTCCCAGGATTGTTCCTCATATAGCCGCGCAAGACGACAGTAGATTAATCTGACTAAAAAATAATGTGTGTTTTCAGAGTTTATGGGCGTTCACGCGTCTCAATGTGTTGCTTCACATATTTGCGTTTGAATAGCGCGTGCTCTCCGTGGGCGTGTCACATTACCAGGGATAATCAGCTGAGAGAACGATAATGAGACGGGCTGACACGTCTCTCTTTTTATATAGATAACATAAACGGAGAATATTAATTTTAGTTTTGAATCGGATCATTTAAAAGTACAAACTCAAACGATTTAAAAGATATATTGCTTATGGCTGGGTGAATAGTATAAGCTGAGTTGTGTTGAAGATTAGAGACGTGCTCTAGAAAAAAAGTTCACGGTGACTGAGAGGCAGAACGCACACCCTGTTTATTTTCTTTATTTTACAAAAGCACAATATTTTATTTCGATTGTATGTGGGCACATAAAAAAGTAGACATTTAACAGATTATTTTCTCATATTTCTTAACTCTATATGAACAGAAATGATGGTAGTACTTTAAGTCTATTTTTCTGCTATGTGAAAAAAAACGAGCAAAACGCGCCCGCGCGTTTCTGGTCCCCAGAGGGTTAATACACAAGACATTTTCTGCGTCCCAATTCGCATACTATCCGTTCTAAATTGTATTCGAAAATAGAATTAGTACGTCCCAAATCGTAGTATGTTGAAATGAGTGTTCCAAAGAGACCCGGATGGTCTACTATTTCCGGTCAGAATCCGAAGTGCAGATCGATGCACACTCTAACGGCTGATATTGCCCACAACCCATTGCGCGTTGGACGAGGATTCGGTTAGAACTATAAACACGAGTGAAAAGTGTAAATAAACAAACAAAAAAAAACTACTGACATGGAGAACACGCGAGTCCGGCGGTTGTGTAGAGAGGTTTAGATAAAGGGGTTCCCTTTCGAGGGAACTCTCGATGCGTCACTTGACGCCTTGGGAACGCCCCCAGCGTGCATGCGTCTGAGCATCAATGTCAACTAGTCCAATGGAAAGAATGAGCGTCACGGGCGGGTGACGTCATGACCAGGAAGGGATAAAGGCTCACCCGGTGAAACGCGGCATTAGCTTCTGCGTCTCAGCAAGCGATCTGTGTCATTTTGTCTCTGTCTATTTACTGTTGTCTGTTGCGGAAAAGGATGGAAACTAAACAAGTGTACAAACAGTGTGCTTCTCCCTGCCCGCGTTATTTAACGGGTGGGGATACACACGAGCTTTGTGTCGTTTGTTTGGGAGTGGAGCATGCGGTCTCAGCCTTCGAGGGGGCTGAGTGCCAGCATTGTGAGATGTTACCGCTTCGCATGCTCCGCTCTCGCCTGTCACTCTTTGATAAAGAGAGTGGGCAGGCTCGCGATCCACAGGGATCAGGACCCGCGTCTGCTGAGGCAGCGCAGAGAATGCATTCCTGGGGATCGCAAAAGGATCTTTCGGAGGGGTTGGAGACGGGTCCGAGGGCTCTTTCTCCTTCCTTACCCGAGAGATCCAGTGCTCTTTCCCCGGTGTCGGAAGCACGCTCTGCGGTTTCTTCTGCCCGGGGAGAGAGCCCTCCATTACTTTATTGCTCTTCCTCCGAGGAGGTTGATGCGATGAGTGTGGAGAGTGTAAGCACACACATGGGGGAAAGAGATTCACAATTTATTTCCCCAGCATATGATGAGCTGGTGGATGTTATGTCGCGGGCTGTAGAGAAATTAAATATTGAATGGCCATCTGAGAAGAAGGGCGCTCGTCCTAAAAGCAAATTAGATGAGCGCTTTTTATCTTCCACCACATTATCTCCACCACGAGGGCTTCCATTTTTTCCCGATTTGCACAATGAAATTTCTAAATCGTGGAATAAACCATATTCATCACGTCTTTTCAGCCCTCATGTTAACACTTATTCGAGAATAAGAGGGCTGAAAGAGTATGGTTATGAGGCGATGCCCCAGGCGGAAGAGAATTTAGCCAGTTATCTTTCCCCTGGTCCCGCATCGTCTCTGAAAGCCTCGGCTTTGCCCACTAGACCGCTTAAAGCCACTTCGGTGTTAGTGGGCAAAGCTTATACGGCAGCAGGTCAAGCTGGAGCATGTCTGCATACTATGGCAGTGCTCCAGGCTTATCAAGCTGACCTGCTGGGGGATCTGGATAGTAGTGAGGGAGTCAGTCATGACGATATTCGTGAACTTCGTCGGGCTACCGATCTTTCTCTCAGGGCTACTAAGGAGACCGCCAGAGCAATTGGGCGGTCTATGGCAGCCTTGGTAGCTACTGAGAGACATTTATGGTTAAATTTGTCTGAAATTAAAGAGAAAGATCGAGCTTTTTTATTAGATGCTCCGCTTGAACCTTCTGGTCTCTTCGGCGACGCAGTCCACGCGGTCGTCGAGAGATTTCAGGAGTCAAAGAAACAAGCGGACGTTTTTAAAAAGTTTATCCCTCGCCGGGTCCAGCCCCCTGGGACTGCTGGGCGTGAGCAGCCCCAGCCGTCGAGCTCATCATATCGTGTGCATCAGAAAGAGAGTGTTGCGTCTCGTGCACCTCCACGTAGAGACTGGAGACGGACGCAACCCTCTCAACCGAAGTCTTCTAAGTCGAAGCCGGATCTGAGGACCGTTCTTCAGGCGAAGAAGACTTCGGTTCAAAAAAAAAAAAAAGGTCCTGATGTTCATGCATCAGGCCTGTGAGGACAGCCCCGACCGAAGTGGAGCGGTGTACACCTCATTATACGGTGCCCGTTCCATTTCGGGGTCCTCACGAGACCGTTCTGCCAACCCTGCCACCCTTGGTGCTTCAGGGCGCAGCGGTCTCCAGCGAGTCGCTGATGCTATGCTGCGGCACAGCATCGGTTTCGCGCCCTCTGAGGGGGGCCTTAGAGCGGCCAGTTCAGGTAGTTCCTGCCATTATGTTTCAGGCTCCGGAATTGGCTGTCTCGATAACACCAGAGACCAGCCTCGAGAGGCTGGTTCCCTTAGTAAATTTTCTGGCAGCGTGGAAGCTTCTGCCGAATATTTCTCATTGGGTCCTGCAGATTGTAGAGAAAGGATACAGAATCCAGTTTGGTTCTCGTCCTCCTCGTTACAACGGGGTGCTGCCCACAGTGGTGCATCCCGAGCAGGCTCTGGTAATGGAGCAAGAGGTAAAGGCCCTGTTAGCAAAGGAAGCTATAGAACAGGTGTACTCACCCGACAGAGAGTCGGGTTTTTACAGCCGTTATTTCATTGTTCCAAAAAAGGATGGGGGGTTGCGTCCCATTTTAGATCTTCGTCTGTTGAATCGTTCAGTACAGAAACTCAAGTTCAAGATGCTGACACTCAAACAGATCGTGACTCAAATCAGGTCCGAGGACTGGTTTGTCACGATAGATCTGAAGGACGCCTACTTCCATATCTCCATCCTCCCTCAGCACAGGAAGTTCCTAAGGTTTTCTTTCGGGGGCAAAGAATACCAATATCGGGTTCTTCCTTTCGGTCTAGCTTTATCACCCCGCACGTTCACGAAATGCGTGGATGCAGCTCTAGCCCCTCTCAGGCTTCAGGGCATACGTATTCTGAACTACATCGACGACTGGCTGATTCTGGCGGAATCAGAGCAGTTGGCGGTTCGGCACCGAGGTGTCGTTCTCGCCCATATGCAGATGTTGGGGTTGAGGCTCAACGCCAAGAAGAGTGTTCTTTCTCCAGTACAGAGAACCACTTTCCTTGGTGTGGTATGGGATTCAGTGACGATGCGGGCCACTCTATCGCCCGTTCGTGTAGCTGCTATCCTGAAAGCCACCAAAGAGCTAAAGCTAGGCCAGTCACGCACTGTGAAACAGTTCGAGAGACTGTTGGGTCTCTTGGCGGCAGCGTCCAACGTGATTCCTTTTGGCCTGCTGTACATGAGACCTCTACAGTGGTGGCTAAGGACCAGAGGGTTCTCCCCGAGGGGAAACCCACTTCGTATGATCAAGGTCACGCGGCGGTGCCTTCGTGCCTTAATTATATGGAGGAAACATTGGTTCTTAACCCAGGGTCCGGTATTGGGAGCTCTTTGCCATCGTGTTACGATCTCGACAGATGCTTCCCTCACCGGCTGGGGAGCGGTAATGGAAGGCCGCTCGGTTCAGGGTCTGTGGAAAAGTCATCATCTTTCGTGGCACATCAATTGCCTGGAGATGATGGCTGTCTTCAATGCGTTGAGACAGTTTCTCCCAGACCTGAGGGGCCATCATGTGCTTGTACGAACAGACAACACATCAGTGGTCTCTTATCTGAACCGTCAGGGGGGTCTGCGGTCGCGTCCGCTCTGCAAACTGGCGCACCAGATCCTCCTGTGGTCTCTGGGGAAGGTACTCTCCCTGAGGGCAGTGTATATTCCTGGGGACCAGAATGTGGGGGCAGACATCCTGTCGAGGCAGGAGCTGAGGCCAGGGGACTGGAGACTCCACCCCGAGGCGGTGGAGAAAATTTGGGAGTTTTACGGCCAAGCAGAGGTGGATCTGTTTGCGTCTCAGCACACGACGCACTGTCCACTTTGGTTCTCCCTTACTCACCCAGCCCCCCTGGGGCTGGATGCTATGGTGCAGACGTGGCCGAGGCTACGTCTGTACGCATTTCCCCCTGTTGCTCTGCTCCCAGGAGTTCTGGAACGAGTCCGCCAGTACGGAATAAGCCTACTGCTTGTAGCACCACGCTGGCCGAGTCGGATCTGGTTTGCGGACCTGATCCATCTCTTAGACGGTCCTCCCTTGGAGATCCCGATCAGGAGAGACCTTCTGTCTCAGGCCGGGGGCACAATATTTCACCCTCGACCAGAGATTTGGAACCTGTGGGTTTGGCCTCTGAGGGGGCCCAACTCATAGAGAGTGGTCTCTCAGCTGAGGCTGCTGAGACCATCCTAAGCTCCAGAGCTCCAGCTACTAGGAAACTATATGCGCTGAAATGGAAAGTTTTTTCTGTATGGTGTCACCGACATAAGTGGGATCCGGTTAACTGTTCTGTGAACACAGTACTCGAGTTCTTGCAGGAGCGCTTTACGTCAGGTTTATGTCCTTCCACACTTAAGGTTTACGTGGCGGCCATTGCGGCTTACCACGCCCTGGTTGGGGGTACATCGTTGGGTCGAGACCCCCTGATTACACGTTTCCTTCGTGGCACATTGAGGCTGAGGCCTGCAACTCGCACTAGGGTGCCAGCTTGGGATTTGGCAATAGTACTAGAAGGCCTGTCTAGGGCTCCATTCGAGCCCTTAGATTCGGTTTCAGAGAAATTTCTTACCCTTAAGACTATCTTTCTGCTAGCTATTTCGTCCCTTAAGAGAGTTGGAGACCTTCAGGCCCTTTCGGTTTCCCCCACTTGCCTTGAGTTTGCACCGGGGATGGTCAAGGCATTCTTATATCCAAAACAGGGATACGTCCCTAAGGTGCCGACCTTGATTCCGAGGCCTATCGTGCTGCAGGCTTTCTGTCCTCCTCCTTTTACATCTGCGGACCAGGAAAGGCTGAACCTCTTGTGTCCAGTGCGAGCACTGGATACTTATGTTCATCGGACATCTTCTATGAGGAAGTCCGACCAGTTATTTATTTGCTTTGGATCACCTAAGAAGGGTCTTCCTGCTTCTAAACAGACGGTTAGCAAGTGGATAGTCGAGGCTATTTCACTTGCATACGAGTACTCTGACCATCCGTGTCCCTTGGTGGTCAGAGCTCACTCAACGAGGGGTATGGCGGCCTCTAAAGCCTTGTTATTTGGGGTTTCCCTCCAAGACGTTTGTGATGCGGCAGGCTGGTCCTCACCGCTCACATTCGTCAGGTTTTACAGCTTAGACCTGGATGCTGCCCCAGGTTCTCAGGTGCTTAGTGCTTAGTTTCAACAGACTGACACTCAGGTACTTGGAATTCTGGCGTTTTGGGTATTCTCGTTCCCAAGGCGTCAAGTGACGCATCGAGAGTTCCCTCGAAAGGGAACGTCTCAGGTTACGACTGTAACCGTAGTTCCCTGAGAAAGGGAACGAGACGATGCGTCACCCTGCCATACTTCCTGCTTCCCTGTGATCGGCTTGCTTCGACTTTTTGAAGCTAATGCCGCGTTTCACCGGGTGAGCCTTTATCCCTTCCTGGTCATGACGTCACCCGCCCGTGACGCTCATTCTTTCCATTGGACTAGTTGACATTGATGCTCAGACGCATGCACGCTGGGGGCGTTCCCAAGGCGTCAAGTGACGCATCGTCTCGTTCCCTTTCTCAGGGAACTACGGTTACAGTCGTAACCTGAGACGTTTAATAGCCTGGTTAAAAAAAAAGTTGTAACTGAGTTATGGTCTGGCAAAGCGTCATAGACAAATCATTTCCAGAGGGGCGTCACCAACGGACGTCGCGGATAGACCTAAAACCAATCAGAGCGATGAAGGAGATGACGTATGCAGAGCGGCAGAAACATCTCCGAGTGTTGTTCTTTGCTCGGTTTTTAACAAAAAGGAAACGTTCAAATCACTTAAAACAGACGCGATAGCTGATTCGAACGAGTGATGTTCGACGGCGGCATCCATCTTTGTAATGTAGGCTACAAAATCTGCTTCAAAATCCCAGCGCTGTCGTCATCGTGTAAAGCCCGCCCCAACGTTTCTGATTGGTGTCTCGATTTCGGCGGATTGGAAATGAGCTTGAATGAGCTCTTTGCCAGACTAACTTTCAGAGCAAATCTAAATTTGCCCGAAGTTGTCTGGGTTTTCCCAGGCTAGGGGTTTAAGTGATTAATTATCAGTATCTAACCTGGCGAAAATGTATTTATTAAATGTTGTCTACATTTTATTGCATCTGCAGCAGCATTGTGAACTTTTGTAAAGATGCGTTTAGCCATTAACTTTTAAATACATTACATTCAAATTGCAAACACATGAGGAGAGTCTCCGCATGAAAGACCCACGACTGGCAGAACAACATGCTACAACATTTCTCTCCGAAATAGTAAGAAATTATATTAGATTGAATGGAGGATTTTAACTGTGACAAGATGATTGACAGGGCAGTTTACGGTGACAGGATGCACGCGACAGAGCAGTCCGTTAAAGATGACGAAGTAGTGTGTCCCAAAGCTTGCCTACTCTTTTGCTACACACTAAAAAGTATGTACTTTTTCTTCACAAAAAGAGTACATACTTTTAGGGCAGTGGTCTCAAACTCGCGGCCCGCGGGCCATTTGCGGCCCGCAGGGTGATATTTTGTGGCCCCCTACTTGACATTAAAGTTTAATGTTAGTGCGGCCCGTCGTTGCATGTGCCGCGTTTTAAAAATATATATATATATTTTTTTATCCCTTATGGGCTACCATAGATAGTCTCGTGACACGGTGGGTTTGTTGTCAATAGTTGTCATAGACAACCGCGAAGTACAAACATACTGCGCCTGGAAAAAATGAGCGCGTCACTTAAATTATGAGCGCGCTTGCCGCGCGCCTACATTTGAAATAACGAACTTGAGCGCGCAAAATATGTGAGCGCGATATGTGAACGGCCCCTTGGCGAGCTGCCACCAATCAGACCACGAGCTACTGGTAGCTCGCGAGGGACGTGTTGGAGAGAGACCCTGCTCTAAACCAATGTGAGAATAATCATTTTGAGCTTGTAACATGTGTCCAACAGGTTGATAAGAAGGTTTGCTTTGATTTGTGCAGTCAGTAATTTGAGACACTATACATGAAAGAATTCAATAAGACGGGCAGACATGACTGCAAATATTTGTATTTCAAAAGCAATAATTGTTTTTCTAAGTATAATAAAAGGAAATGTGCCTTCCAAAAAAAAAAAAAACATTCAATATCATTAATGTGTTGTATAAAGAAAATAAAAAGGACATAAGCAAATATAAATATCACAAATATGTGTTATAGACAAAGAAAGTTTGTAAAATGAACTCATGAAGAACCAATCATGTACAGAAAGGAATGTTCAAATTCAGAGGAACAGTTCAGAAGAAACGTTAATAATAAATATTGAGAAGATTGGATCAGTTGTGCTCCTTTTTTGGAATACTTGAATACTATTTTTTTGTGGAATACTTGATGCGGCCCAGCCTGACCCAGACTCTACCTCCAGCGGCCCCCAGTTAAGTTGAGTTTGAGACCCCTGTTTTAGGGTGTAGTATAAGTAGGCGAATTGGGACGCAGCAGTTCTCAAGAGAGCGACGAATCGACGAGTCACCATGGAAACGGACACTAAGAAAAAGAGTGCCATACTACTTCTTTCTTCTTCTTTGTTTAATGGCTATTTACATACTAGTGCATATCGCCACCTATTTGGTGGTTGTGCAATGATTTTTCTGTGCAATAATTAACTTATCTGTGAACAAGAACTAACCTATATTGTTTGTTTGATGCTAATTATATAATAAAAATAAATACTGATTAAACTAAGACCTAACAGTCTGTGCTTACAAATATGGCAGTAAAAGTATATTTTTCAGAAAGAAAGGTTAACTTACCGTCATATATACACTGAACTCTCGGGTTGATTAACCTAAACGTTGCTTACTCAAGGTATGCTGGTTCCATTGGAAAATGATCTATAGTAAATTCAGTTAACGCAGAGTATGTAACTCAGAGTTTACAGTGACCACACAAAGACATTCTAAACAAGCACCAAATCCAGGAGTCACCATGAAAAAGGACGGACGCCATATTTCTTTTTTCTTCATTTGTTTAATGGCGATTTACATTCTTAGTGTATATTGCCACCTATGGGGGCAGTTGTGCAATTATTATTTTTTATCTTATCTTCAATCTTTATTCATTTTTTATTACTTATTACTACAAGAATTATATAGTTTGTTTGATGCTAATTATAAATTACAAAAAAAAACAAAAAACAGTATGTGCTTGCAAAGATAATATGGCTGTATAAGTTCGTTCCATGTTTAGCCTTTTTGCTTCCACATTTCTTGTAAGGTAAGATGTATCACATATGTATTTTTAGTATAGAAATACATTATATAGAAAACTTTTGAGTGCAGAGCTACAATGTGTAAGATGAGAATAAAATAAATTCAATAAATTAGAGATGAGAATAAAATAAACAAATTAGAGTAAAATAAACATTGTTTTATGTTCTAATAGTGCTTTATAGTCTGTACACTATATGTATGTTTTCAACATTGATAACAATTATAATACATGTTTCTTGAGCAGAAAATCAGCATATTAGCATGATTTCTGAAGGATCATGTGACACAAGACTAGAGTAATGATGCTGAAAACACAGGAATAAATTGCATTTTAAAATATAAAACAGTTATACATATATAAAAATATTTCACAATATTACTGTTTTTGCTGTATTTTGGATCAAATAAATGCAGCCATATGAGCATTACAAAATCGTACTGATCTAAAACTTTTGAACAGTAGTGTATATATAAAATTCCCTTTATAAAACCCAGTTAGCGGAAGATTGTGCGTACATGCATCTCCACCCCCTCTCCTCCCCGAAATAACCATATATGGAGCTTACAACGCCTTGTTTTACTATGCATTACGTCATCTGCATATCATTTCCATGCATATTCCCATTCACGTGATATCATGTTTAACGGTACAAGACATTAGGAAAATATGAGATATGGATGTGCCGTCACATGACATTGCTAAAAATCATTTAGTAGCCTCTTGCCTTGTTTTTGAATAAATAAATCAAATAGTATAAAATAAATTTCAGAGAAAAAAAAAATTCTCAATATTTTCCACTGGCCAAATAGTATTTTTAATTGCTTTATATTTTTTTATGTAAACAGATAGGCCTTATTTTGCATTATTGATCATTATTTGCACGAAAATATTTTCTCAGACCATGAGTTCTGCTATTTTCATGTGCCTAGCAATCCTCGCTGTAGTTAAAACATTAAAACACTATGCCACAGGAAAAGTGTTCAAAAGCATTGCATTCACTAAAAATGTTTCTATTTAATAGAATATAATTTTTTTTTGTAACTTCTCGATAATGATTTCATATAATTTAAGTGCTTAACTCCATTAATGAGAATGGCATATTTAATCTAATTTGTATATCAGATGTAAAACATAGTTTAAATCATTATTTTATTTATTTAAACTGTTATTGTGATCATGTACTGTATTTATGATTAGGACTCATAATGAAGATTTAGTGGGGTTTTCCTTCATCTGGCGTCAGTCCCTCAGCTCACCATTGGTGTCGCCAAACTGCTCCGTCTCCCAAATGTTCGTACGCATGGGTCAGAGTTTGCGTGCAGGTGCAGGTGCGCAAATTGTCCCGTCAAGTTTGTTTTTATAAATCACAACTTATGCTTTGGAAGTGGCGTATGCCTCTTTCAGGACCTCTTTTGTGTGTATGCAACGGTTATAAATGAGGCCCCAGGTAAGTCACATAACTTGCTTTCTGGGATACCCCATGTCACATATTAGCAAGTTACATGAGCTACAGACTAAAAAAAAAAACATACAGGTGAAACATTATTACCTTTTTTCCATTTGTTATCTATATATAGCTGGATTTATAGTGTGCCAGAGAAAGTTGCCATGACAGTAACATTTGGGTATCTTGACACTTTGGTCACATATTTTAGGCTATTTTTGTTTTGCAGATTTGCAGGCACTCCACATTATTGTCATTTTATTGGGTCTTAAGATATACCACACACATCACCAAAATGACTGTAATAGACATTTTGATTGTGTTGCTTAGCATACACACCCACATTCAGCGAGAGAGACAGCCAGCAGTAGCACACGGTTCTCAGCGGACGCTGATGTATTAGACGCATATGGCAGACAGTGATTATTATACTGTGGGGCTGTTTAAACGAGACAGGGGATATTAACAAACCGTTGTGTGTGTGTGTGTGTGTGTGTGTGTGTGTGTGTTTGTGTGTGTTGCATGTATTCATACCCTCCTGCAAATTGATTGATTAGTATGGGACTTTTTTGTATGCTGTATGCTTGTTTTCTTAAAGTAGCAGTTACTGTACATACATGCCAAGCAGACATAAGAGTTTTTGCCTAATGGCCCACCCACATGCAGGAAAGTGTGGGGAAGCATGAATCATCTAGCTGTAGCCTACATCATTCCCAGCCCTGCCTTTTGGATACAGCATGACTGAATTTAAAGCATACAGTGTTTAGACTGTAATCCTGTTCAGAATGACCATGATGCTTCAAAACAAGCACTCTGTTAAATACATAAATTCATGTTTCAGTACATTTTTCTAAATGCCTAATGGTAAGATAGACTATCTGAATTATGGAATTAAGCACCATTCAGTTGGGCCTGGATCAGCCAATAGAGGAATGAATTGAGAAAACGTCCCAGGCTACGCATGTAACCATGGTTCCCTGAGAGGGGAACGAGACGCTGCGTCCCAGATGACGCTTTGGGCAATGCCTTCAGCATGACTGCGTCTGAAGCACGTGTGAAACTAGTCCAATCTTGACTGGTGCTGCGTCACCTCGTGATGTGTGCCAGCATAAGGCGGAAGCTATAAAGGGAAGCCTGGCAACACAACAGCCTCAGCTTTTGAAACAAACCGAGGCATGCAGGAAGTATGGCAAGAGGACGCAGCATCTCGTTCCCCTCTCAGGGAACCATGGTTACATGCGTAACCTGAGATGTTCCTTTTTGAGGAAGCTCACGCTGAATCCCAGCTGACGCTTTGGGGAACTAAATAGCCTCTTCGCCATGCTGGCAAATACCTGTCCTGGTGCCTGTCCTGTCCCGGCACAACTCAGGACAACTCAGGACAAAAGAGCTTGAGATCCCGGAGTGACCGGAAGGTCCAAGTATAGAACCTTATTAATGTGTGCGGGGAGGACCACACCGCCGCATCACAAACGTCCTGCAGGGATGCCCCAGACAACAATGCTCTGGAGGAATCAATGCTTCTAGTGGAATGTGCCCTGACTTGAAGAGGTGAAGGCAGACTGCGAACCTCCTGGAAAAGTTGTTCTCTGTACTGGAGAAAGCATACTATTCTTGTCGTTGAGTCTCAACCCCAAGCATTTGGTGTGGTCAAGCACGACATCTCAACGTCGGCCGCCATTTCTTGAGATTGGGCTAATATTAGCCAGTCATCTATGTAATTGAGTATACGGATGCCCTGAAATCTCTAAGGAGCCAGAGCTGCATCCATACATTTTGTGAATGTGCGAGGGGATAATGGTAGGCCGAATGGAAGAACTCAATACTGGTACGCTCCCAAAAGTGAATCTAAGGAACTTCCTGTGTTGTTGTAGGATGGAAATATGCATCTTTCAGATCAATCGTGACCAACCATTCCTTGGATCTGATTTGAGACACGATTAAAGGAATAGTTAGCATGTTGAACCTGTATCTCCTCAGAGACCGGTTCAAGTGCTGAAGATCTTAAATGGGAAATACACATTCGGTCAACACTTCGGTCTCCTGAAACGAATGAACGGCATTATAGCTTCCGCCTTACGCCGGCACAGGTCATGAGCACCAATCAAGATTGGACTAGTCTCACATGTGCTTCAGACACAGTCAGGACGGTGTTCCCCAAAGCGTCAGCTGAAATACAGCACTAGATTACCTCAAAAGGGAACTGACAATATATACTGTAAATATGTATTGATGGTTTGTTTGTTTGTTTTTACTTATGTCTTCAGCGAAGGCACTGCCAATCAATAGCTCAACTTAAAAGTATCAAACAGCTGGGTTCCTGGTGATTCACTTTTTTTTATGATCAAAAAACGCCATTTTGATTTTTATTCTTAGTCTTAATTTTAAACCCTGTCTATCAGTATGATTTATTTAAGAAAAAAAAAATGCATCCCAACTGACTAAAACTGATGCCTTAATTGTAAAAATAAAAGTTGTGCTAAAATGACAACGTGTAAAATTACAAGTGAGAAGTTCATTGCATTTTTGGAATAACACTGATAAAATAAAGTAAAAAGAAAAAAAAAAGACAAAGAAAGAATAGAAGTGGTAGAAACTATTGTAACAATATTCCCATACTATTAAAATCCGTGTAGGTTTGGCATTCACAATGGTTCAATGTTTTTTTTTTTTTTGGAGGGGTGTTCAGGTAGTAGACATTAGAGGTGATGAGCATTCTCCAGTGGCATGGATTTAATTGAATCTGAAAATGGCGTTACCCCAAGCGGCGACTGCTGTCGTTCCTAATCTAGGTGTGGATGATGGCCGACTCACACTCGCAGGGTGGTCACCCTACTTTTTTGGTTTCTTCTGGACAAACAACCTCCCAAACAGCCATGACTCACTTTACATCACTGGCTTCAGAGAGTGTCTCCTGTGTCCCACATGCACACAACCAATTACTCATCTATGTCTCTTTCTTTCTTCTACCTCCTTTCTATTTTCCTTACTTTCTCTCACTGCAGATATCACAGTGGCAGTTGACGTGATGACTCCCAGCACAAGGCCTTCCACAAAGCACAAGACCTCAAACTCTCTGAAGACGATGCAACGAGAATCGAATCCATAATTCCCCCTTTTCCCCTGGCACTGTTCTTAAGAACCGAATCCTTTGATAGATCCTTTTCCTTGGATTGCACCTACAGCTTCTTTTTTCTACAAATAAACATATTAAATTGAAGAAAAAATGGAAACGTGATAACAAGACTTAAATCAGAAGACAGCTAACCTTGTGGAAAGGATGTTATCCTGCTGCTGGAAACACTCTCTTTTCTTTTCAGGTGAAAAACATCAGTGCATGTTATTGTTAGTACATCAGCAGACATCTCTTCATGGCCACACTCAGCATATTTGTGGGTGACTTTCTTCCAACATTGTAATTATCGCAACCAGGTATATATGTGTGTGTTTTTTTTTAATCATGAGTAATTGTGTTTTCAGCTAGTCTCAAGCAATCATTTCAAATAATTTAGAAATAAAAAGTTAAAAGACAGCATTATAACTAAAAAATATGTTACAAATCTGGCAAGGATTAAAAATTTGTTTGTTTGTTTTTTTCCTTTAAATCATTTCCTTAAACCCAATCAAGTTATGTAGATACCAATTATTTTAATTTAAACAGTAAAAGCTTATAAATCTATACAACTACAAAAAAATTAAGCAAATGAATGAAGATTGCTCTCATTCAAACTAAGTAATTTTATATTTGAGAGTAAGGATTTGCTATACACACACCAATAGATGACTGGCCATTATCACTAAAATATACATGTCCTACCTAAATCGTGTTACTATAAGCTGTATAAACCACAGGGAATTTGGAAATAAGTGTCTAAATCTATAGCACATATCTGCTAAATTAATAAAAATGTATTTGTTAAAATAGTTATAATTCTGTCATCATTTACTCGCCCTCAAGTTGTTCTAAAGTTTCTTCCTTTCTGCCGCAGAACACACATTGAGATGTTTTGAAGTATATTCTTAAATACATATTAGTCTATTCAACATATACACTCTATTCGAAGACTTCTGAAGCCATTCAATATCTTTGTGTAAGGAACAAAACAAAGTGTAAGTTAACTAAAAACAATTGCCTCTCAACTCTCAAATCTCATTTGTATATCCACATATTTCAAATTGACACTCTTGGTTATGATGCAAGATTTAGTATCACTGGCATTAAAATTTGCATGGCAAGCATAACACATAAAATACTACCAATATTAAAAAGAGCGACATGAGGGTGAGTAAATTATTTTTGGGGTGTGATAGAGGCAAAGACCAAAAAAGTTAAAAAAGACACAGACAGCATTTACTTTAACAATTCATACTTATATACTTATATAACATATTACAGAGTTTATACAATCTCAACTGGTTCAGTTGAATTCATTATAGGTGTACAATACAGACACTTTCCCTTCTGAAGTGTTTTTTTTTTTTTTATCTTTCCTTCCTCTTGTCTCTCATCTCTCTGCATGTGAAAAATTAGAGAGCTTTTAACTGTGTGGCCCTCCATGACTCTACGACTGACCAATTAACCTGCATTAGTAGGATGTGGATGATTTTGGACCTCTTGGAAGGAAAATCCTTCAAAAATAATCTGAATTCATTAATCTCTGGGACAGTGGCTGATGCCTAACCTGGTGAATGGATGAACAGCCTTGCCTTTCTTAGTTTAAGCACTGCAGCCCACTTTTGTAAGGGATAGATTGGAGTATACACAAGCATAACAAAAACTCGGCTGGTTCTGCAGACATGCTGTGTTTGAAGACGCATGAAGTGCACGCAAACACGTAGACAACTTTCTGAGGATCTTCATCATCACCAACACCTTTTACCTTTTTGTGAACTGCGTATCTTTCAGAGACCAACCCAGTCAATGCACTAACATGAGTCCACACACCACACAAATTTACACTTCGACTGAACTGATAATGCTTTGGCTGGAACCACAGCTTACTAAAGATATAGGAGAGTGGAAACAAAGAGTTTAGGTTGTGTACATAATGTAAAACTACTATCAATAGTAATCTGCATGCTGATGCATAGCTAAAAGAGTACTGAAAGATTGGTCAAGGGCAAAAACTACATTTTAGAATAAGAAGTAGTTTAAGTTTTAAAAAATTGTAAAATTATAATCAGTGCCAGTTTTTTTTTTTTTATGTCACCTCTGTTTTTCTTTTCCAAGTTAAGAAAGTTTAATGCATTCTTCATTGAAGACTTCAGATAAAACCAACTAGCAGTCAAACAATTATTTAATGTATTTTATGAATAATCAGTTTATGTAGCTCCTAGCAGCACATAAGGAAAATGTGAAGTGGGGCAGTCCAATTAAACAGCAGCATACAGAACGGTGCGGGGCCGCTTGCCAAAAGCCATCTATTTTACTGGTGTCATAAGGGATTTATACATCTCAGTGAGTCACTTACTAGTGACAATTAGTGCGCTTTGAGAGCGAGTGCTCAAACAGTTGCCACACAGTAAATGAACAGACTAGAAGTGTTCTAATTCACAGCTTTGACCTTTATCTAAACCACAACAACATCTATGATCCACACCTTTACCTTAGAGATGTACAGATTGCAATTTAATACTGCCCAATTTTTGACCTTTAAAATATTCAAAATCCATATTCCTATGATGACAAAATTCATCAAAGATCACACATCTCTCTTGTTTGCTCAACAAAAAATATCATCAAATCAAACATATCAATAGTATGAATATGCAGTTTTACAAAATTTATACAGATAATTTTTTTTTATTTTTATATGAATTTTATTTTATTATGTTTCATGTGTATCTATATTAGCTTAATGACCGGTCACTCCATGGCATCATAAATAATATGTTTAAGGAGTGCTCTTTAATTGAATAATATATTTTACCAGGCTTTCTGGTAAAATACCAAGCAGTCCAAAAATTAAAAGGAAGAAAAAATATCTGCACTTAAAAATACTTTTTTTATTACTATTATTTAGTATTGATTTCTCAAAAAATGCAGTCAAAATGTCCTGCGCCGAGCTGTAGCTAAACATTACGTAAACAGACAGACTACATAATGGTATTGTTCACTGTGCAAACAATAGGCTGTTAGTGTAATTAAAGGTCAAGAAATATTACTCATATACCCTGAGCTGAAGCAGATTAAAATGATGGATATCCTGATGGTAGGGAGGGAACTCTAGGTGTGCTGTCCCATTTCAGATTTACCTCCCCCATTCTCCATACTCTCTCTATCACTGCACAAGCCCAGATCACCCTTTGTACACTCATACACAAACATGCACGGCCCCTCCATTTAATCAAGTGCTGGGCCACTCCTCTCTCCTTCACAGACATGCAAGCTGTCAGGACAGAGCAGCTCATTAATCTCCAGTCGGGAAGGCAAGAGCGAGTGGGGGAAAGAAGTATTGGCTGAGATTTTTTTTTTTTTTTTTTTGTATTTAGAAAAAAAGGGTCAAGGTATAAGGGCTATCCCAATGGTAAGAAAATATGGTCAAATAAATTGTAAGAACAAGATCTTATTTTATTTTATTATCCTTGAACATACAAAAAAATAGCTAAGTTTGACCTACCCTAGGGCACAAAAATGGTTGTGTTTTTTATTGGAATCTGTGGTCTACAGAAAGCCCTCCAGATTTCCTCTAAAAAAAAAAAAAAAAAAAAAAAAAAAAAAAATACTACAAATTCCGCACTCCATCCCTTTGTTAAATATTTTTGTAATTACATAATAGCCTTTAAGGCTTCAATCATAACAAGCTGTGCCATACAGGTCATTAGCAGTGATAGCATGTATTGTGTTATTATAGGAAGATGGGGATTAGCTACTGTACAGGTGAAACTCGAAAAATTAGAATATCGTGCAAAAGTTAATTTATTTCAGTAATTCAACTTAAAAGCTGAAACTATTATATAGACTCATTACATGCAAAGTTAGATATTTCAAGCTTTTATTTGTTATAATTCTGATGATTATGGCTTACAGTTTTGAAAATCTTTTCACAATATTCTAATTTTTAATTTGGGGTTTTCATAAGCTGTGAATAATCATCAAAATTATAACAAATAAAAGCTTGAAATATCTCTCTTTGCATGCAATGAGTCTATATAATATATTAGTTTCACCTTTTAAGTTGAATTACTGAAATAAATGAACTTTTGCACGATATTCTAATTTTTCGAGTTTCACCTGTATTACAGAGCAGACTCTAAGCAGGTGAAACAGCAAACTGTGACTCCACATACAGTACAACTCACTAAGATGAATGTAAATTGGTCAAATTAGCCATTGTGCCCTATTGCTTGGATTAGTCTCCCCCAGCCTCCTAAATTCTAGAATTGATGCAAGGTGGAAAAATAAATATTGCGTTTTATTGCTATGGAGATTTGCACCATCATCACTTGACCAGTTTGAAATCAGCTAGCTAGTTTACCCATGAAATGCTTTGTTGTTCCTGCTGGGGCTAAGACTTTTATTTAATGAATTCTTAAGTAACCATACAATATTGTACAAAATTGTCTTGTATTTTGGATTAATATGACATTGTAAGTGTGACCTATAAGATGATTAACGGATATCATCTGTTTTTGTTAGAGATAAGTTTCAGATTGCATGAATGTGATCTGACGTGTTTAAAATTCTCTCTAATCACAGAGACATGTACGTGCTCATGCCATGTTCGTCTGAGAAGTGGATTTGTGGGGTAAGCCTTTATATCTTTTAGTTTGAGTTAGAACTGTAAAGATTAGGGGCTGCCTGGAAGCAGACATGGTTTAGGTGTGGGTTCAGGAGGTCAAATGGATTACTCTTGCAGACCGCTCTGTAATTCCAACCCCTCCATGGCGCCAGATCCTTCTCAATCTCCTCTCTAAATCAACATACCCAAAACCTCCATCCATGCAAGCAGTCATCTCCACACATCACTCAAGTGTCATGGACGACTTGTGCTTCATTCCTTCATTTTAAGGGAAAATCTGCTGAATGGATTTGAATATGGTAATTTGTTAAACAAAATAAACAATAACTACTACAACAACAATAATAAATAAACATGCAGGAAGAGAGGGACAGGGATGTAATAGCTTTGTGAACATGGTTCCAGATAAGGAGAGACAACTGGAAATTTTGATCCGAGCCTGAGGGCATGGACCCATGATGACGAATTTGTACCAAACCCAAAAATTGCTAACTGCTGTCCTGTTTGTGAATAAGTATTTTGATTTTACTGAAATCTGCAGAGTTTTCTGTAGGAGCAAGTTACACCTTCTATAAAACAACTCATTTCCCAGGCTTTAATTTAGGTCATCCTTTCTACCTGCCCTGCCCCCAAAAAGAAATATCTGAGAAATATCAAGATCCTGTAAAGTAAACTGATGGGAGCAATAAATTGTCTGGAGACAGGTAGATTTCAGCTTGTGCTGTTTCAGTAAGCAGTCTGACACCTTAATTTAGTTGATGTGCACCAGTGCCTGTTCATTGAGAGATGAGCCATTTCCTTTGGCATAAAGAAGAGGATGTCTTATGCTATAAAGCTACTCAGCACAACACTTCTTCATGACAAAGGAAAAGACACAAAATAAAATGTTTACTATTCCTTTTTCCACATAACTTAGACCAGACCAGATGAGTTTGTTTCCTTGACATTAACATGTTTGTGCATTATCTGCGTGGTTAACCACGAAGAATAGCATGTGGTCTCCAAATGTGAACCTGGGCTTTTTGAATCATGAACAAAGGTCACAGGTGAAGGTGTGAAGCACATTTCCGTGCCTAGTTGAGTGGTCACTGAATCATTTTGAATACAAGTTATAGGCATTTGCTAGACTTTCTTTTTTTCTCAAAAAAATTAAAAATAAAATAAAATACAGGATTTAGGGTTTCAAATAAAAATTGAGGTCAAACTATAATTTTCATGTTTTAAGTACTGCCACTTGGGCACAATTAAAAAATATTGCTCCTGTTGTAATGCTGTCTCTACAGGGCTCGCTCTTTCAGCCAAGGTTAATTAGTGCTTCCCCATTATTACAATGTTAGTGTTAAACGTGTATATTACACAAAGGCCTGTAGCCTGGCATTGATGAGGTATAGATGGGCGTAGGTCATATCCTGAGGGTAATGTTAGCTGGGAAATAGCCATTGTGTCATATTGGTTCGGAGCACCTAGACTGAAGGATGGAGAAATCCCTCCACTGCTCGACTGGAGTGACCCCTGACACAAGTTTTATAGGATATCACATAAACATGCCCCTTGACAAACATACATCTTTAGATTCTCCCATGGAGACTGATAAATTATTGTACATCTGGTGAAGGAAGGAAGGGAAATGTAAAAGGAAAAAATGATTGGGTGAATTATTTGCATGTTCATCATAAAGCCTATCAATTAAAAAAGCAAAACATTGGCTTTGCTTTTTGCAATAATTAAACCCCTTGTGGAATTTGCCATTGACTAATGTTACAGGGGTATATCAAGGGTGTGTTAATCAGTGTCTTCCATATCCAAATGTGCTGCACTCTAATGCAATCTTCTTCTAGACTATTTGTTATTCTCTTGGACATGTGGTCTACTGTATCTCTATGACTTCTTAATTTCTCCTACTTTTAGACACAGAGAGCCATATTGTCCTTTTTTGAGTATACTTTAGATGCTAATACTGTACTAGTTAGAGCAATACCTTACAATTCAGGGTCTGACAGATGTCATGACAGATCACAGTAAGAACACCCTTGTCAGTATGTCTTCCATGATGGATGGAGATGGTGCGGGTGTTGTTCAAGTTGAAGTGTTCCAGAGAGGGAGGCAGAGTCCTCTATCAGTGCTCTTAGGTGTTTGGCTTTTGGTTTGAAGGTTTCATTCACTCTCTTTAAAATGCATGTCCTGTATGTCCTTTGAACTGCATCAAGCAACCTTTCCAGCATTCGTGACAAAGAATGAAAGCCAAACAAAAAGCAAAACAAAGCAGGAAAAAGGGAAAAGCTCTCTTTCATGCAGGTAACTGTAAATAATTGTATGAATATGACCCAACTATGCATGTTGATACATTAGCAATCTGTTCAGGTACTTTTTCGTAATTGATTCAAATCTCTAAAATGGCATGTATTGGGGGGTGGGGGGGATCCATTTAAGACAGCATTAAATTACCATGTGGTAGGTGGGGATGTATGGTAAATCATAAACAATTTTTTTTTACATCATGATTTATGTATTTATATTTAATGTATTGTTAAATGATTAGCTGAGTCTTGCATCTGTTTAAATTACCTGGTTCATTAACATTCTGTATATTGAGTAAAAATGAGGTTGAGGCAAAGCAAATCTCAAGTCTGTTTGTTTTATTTTTTTATTTGGCTGGTAATGGGAATGTTGGAGGTCTGCAAGGAGCCAGTACAGTCATAACAACATATCAACATTTGTGACATGTCCTATCATTTTGAGTCAGAAGTTGCAATGAGCAGTTTAAGTAGAAATTTCATATCAAGCTAAACACGCTTGGACTGTTTTGTGTTTAAGTTATTTATGATTAAACAAAGTCTGAGCTCTCAAACTGTGTCAATTTTATTACAAAACTGAAACAATAAATATTATGAGATGCCCATTAGTATGGCGTGACAAAATACTATAGCTATAGTCAATCCAGTGAAAAAGTTACTATATAGCAAGAAAAAAAAACAAATAAACAGAGGACATGTTGAAAGATATAGTACCACTGGCTGAAATTCATACAATTATTATTTTTTTTTACTGAATCTATGTCTTTATTTGTTATTTACTATGTTTAAATAAATATAAAAAAAAATCTTACATAAGATTAAAAATATTCTTACAAAAAAAATGTCTGCAGTCCTTAGAGTATATAGCAGGCATATCATTAGCATTTAAATGGTAATTTATTGGCAATGGTTTGTAGAAAAATTATACTTGTATATCATTAAAATGCTAAGACTTCCCTTTTTAATTTAGTGTATACAACTATTTTCAAAGTCAGAGTGACTCAAAATGATGGAGAAGTTCACATTTAGACAATGCTGTCAATATTGTGGTAATGATTATGACGAGCAATGAATATACTGATTGTTAAGCTCCAAACATATGTTTTTCCTGAGATATAAGAATATGAGAATTTGTCCCAACAGATCCATCTTAAATGTCTTGATAGTGTCATCTTAATGAAGAAGTCTTCAGATGGGCTTGAGAATATGCATTACCTCAACCATAACCATGCGTGATATTTATCATCAATGAAACATGTCAACTTTTCTTGTTTCTTCTTCCTCTTATCATTATTATTATTAATATTGTTCTTCTTTTTTTTTTCTTTTTTTTTTTTAAATGGGAGACGGGTTGGTTGTGATGATGACAAAGAGAAATGGAAAGTTTTTAAAATGTGCCACAAAAAGTTTAAGTTTAATAAATAATTATTGTAACAAGGTACTGTCTTTGTATTTATGATTCTTAGTGTTACTAAACTAACCAATGATTAGACAACAAAACAAGTCTTTGACTAAACATGAACTATACTGACCCTGAAAAGACAGTTACACCACAGTCTTATGATGACCATTATTTTGCCAAGTATAAAGTGTCCCTGGATCAGGAACAGGATCCTTGTCAGTCCTGTTCTTCCGACAAGATTTTAGAGGCACGGAAAGTCTTGGGACAATGTTTCTAAGACAGAAATGTTATTCTGGGAGCAACAAAATATGTCAATTTAGAAACATCTAATATCTAGCAAAATCATGGTGCCCACCACCTTAAAGGGATAGTTCACCCCAAAATGAAAATTCTGTCAGTAATTACTCACCCTCATGTTGTTCCAACCCCGTAAGACTTTCTTTCATCTTCGGAACACAAATTAAGATATTTTTGATTAAATCTGAGAGCTGGATCACTCCTCCATAGGCTTCTAAGGGATTGAAACTTGCCGGCCCAGAAAAGTTATTAAATACATCGTTAAAATAGTCCAAGTGACTACAGTGGCTCAATCTTAAGTTTAATTAAGATTAAGAAAGGAAATTAATAGTTGAATAAGGTTGTTATTTTTGTTTGTTTTTTTGCGCACAAAAAGGATTCTCGTCGCTTGATAAACTTAAAGGGGTGATGAACTGAGAAATCAAATTTTCCTTGAGCTTTTGACATCTAAGAGGTCATCCTATTATAAGAATATCCTGTAAGTTTCAGAACTGAAAACGTCCTTGTTAGTCCAATAAAAGCTTTTATTGACACCAGGCTCAGCAAACGACTCGTTTTTCAAAGTGGGGAACTATGATGACAAAGAGGATAAAACACCACCCCCGCAGAAGAAGATCAACGCCTACTTCAACACGGATGGTTTAGCCCCGCCCACCGATTCGCGCATTACACGAAACTCATTATAATATGCAAAACTGTTGTCCACTCACAGCAGTGGGCATTTACTTCCAAGTCTTCAATGCGAGACGCCCATAAAAACCGAGCGTTTTTGAGCTAGGCTCAAAACTAGGGTAGAAAATAGCCTATTACTTATTCATTTTGATGTTTTTGAATGTAAAAACCAAGCGAACGTCATAAGTTGACCTCAGACAACAATATAAAAAAAATTTAAAAGCCAGTTCATGACCCCTTTAAGATTGAGCCACTGTAGTCACTTGGACTATTTTAACGATGTCTTTAACCCTCTGGGGTCGGCAAACGCGCCGGCGCGTTTTGGTCATTTTTTTTCACATAGCAGCAAAATAGACTTAAAATACTCCACCATTTTTGGTCATACAGACTTAACCCTCTGGGGTCTGAGGTGTTTTCGGGGTCCTTGAGATGTTTTGGCATGCTCTGACATTTGTGCTTTTTTCAGTTGCTTATAAACATATTAATGGCACAGGTGAAATTACACTCTATATAGCACACACAGGGCTACCATAATATGTGAGCAACATGTATGTACATGTTTGTATTTTTGAGAGAATATTGTTTATGCGTGGTTATTGAAAAAACTAAAAAATAAAGTTTCTAATATAAGGCCACAAATAACATACTAAATATCTGTCCACAAGACTTTTGACTAGTGGATGTTGTCGCCTAGAGTATTTGCTTCAAATTGATCTGAAAATCATTCTGCCTAATCATTCACATAAAACAATAGATTGTTTTAAATTGTGAAAAAATTTTTTTGTTTGCAAAGGCAATATGCGGATGGGCGGATCGGCCCAACCCCCTCATGAATAATTAGGCAGTTCTCACCTGAGCAGACTGCATACTAATGAGCCTTTCATTCAGGGGTGTCACACAAGAAAGAATGCAAGGACAATATATATATAAATAAATAAATATTTATACACACACACACACACACACACACACACACACATATATATATATATATATATATGTGTGTGTGTATATAAATATTTATTTATTTATATATATATTGTCCTTGCATTCTTTCTTGTGTGACACCCCTGAATGAAAGGCTCATTAGTATATATATATATATATATATATATATATATATACATATATATATATATATATATACAAACAATCAAAATATAAATGAAAGCCAAAAGCACATTTTTAGTCACACCTTTTAGCCATCCACATACCATTTTTAGCCATCCACCGCGGTAAAAATAAACCAGTCTCATTTCAAAGTCGTACGCGAAATGACCGCCAGGTGGCGCAAAGGGACATTTAGCAAAACGTAAGTGGGGCTAATGTCTATTAACAGTAGCCTAAGGATGAAATACTACAAGTTATGGTAATTTCCAAATAAGCCTATACAAATTGTTGGTCATACAGATAAGATATAATCTTTTAAAACTGTAAAAGGCTAAAGTAGGCCTACACTCACAGGCTAAAGACAAAACGTTTTCTCGCTCATGTGAGAATCAAACGTTTGGATATTTCTCAGTAACAAAATTCATAGCCGAGCGGTAGAACTTACGGTTCATCATCAAGATGACACAGGTTCAAATCTCGCACATACATGGTCTGCTGTAAATTTTATATTTATTATTGCAGAGAGATTTGTCTAGCTCTAAAACTCTGTTACACCTTACAGTTTTTTTTTATATAGGCTATATATATATTTTTTTTTTTTATTCCAAGCTCTCACGCCACACCCCCGATTTCTCACGCTGAAGTGTCAACCCGGTCGGTCAAATTCCTGAAAGATATAGTTTATCTATAGATCTACCTGTTGAGCCACTCGTGATCGACTAGTTATACCGCGAATTAGTTAAAATATCCCGTAATCTATCTAGAGCGAGCGTGCATGCGAGACAGATATTGTGCTCCAAACCGTGCGCGCGCATGGCAGAGAGGTCTGTTCCCTACAACCTAGAGTTTTTAAAAACATGGTTTTAAGTAAAGTGTGATTTGCCAGGGGGGACTGGGATTTCCTTCTGGTCTAAACATCCCTACTTCTGCTGAATTATTTTAATCCCCACACCCCTCCCTCCACAGATAATCAATGCTATAGGCTACTTCACCAATATCAAATATATAAAATAGAGATATGCAACAGGCACGTTTAAACGACAAACAATAAAATCAAAGCCAGCGTTTCAGTTGTTCATTAGTTCCAGTGGCCTGAATGCATGCACGGCTTTTCAAAATTTCACAAAGCGTGTTGAGATTATTTTGAATGAAATATTGAAGTTTATAATTAAGTGTTTTGGCACACCACGCCGAGTGGCCCTATGCATTTTTCTAAAGTCGGGTTTTATTCTGGCATCGTGAGTTAGTGTTCGACAAACGCGGCGGCGCGTTCATTTAGATTAATTTATTTATCTCATTATTACAGCTAAAATAACTTAATAGGCGACTCCGTAATTTTTTGGTCATACAGATAAGAGTAGAGTAGCTTACATCGTTCAAAACTGTAAACTTGTATTCATATTAGGCTAACGACAAAAACAGTATATCTGTCCTCTCTGTCTCCGGGAACTGCGCGTCACAAAAATGAACCGAAAGCCACTTCAGCTCAGTCACGATAAGAAATCGGCTATGTCTAAATAATTTAAATGTCTAAATATTTAGGCTAATAAATGTTATCTGATTATGTATGCTAATCTATATGAAAACGAGAGGTACAGAGGATCTACTCAAACATGCGCTTCCCAATGAGAAAATGACAAGACAAGGGTGAAAATCTCGCTCTAATTAAATGTAGGCTAAATCGCCCTGAATTAAAATGTAAAAACATAATAATGTATTTGTCGAAATGTTGCGATATTGTTTCATTTAAGTTCATATTTATTCTATAAATGTTATTTAATTTAGCAGCATTACCACGAAGCACCGTGTTTCGATATTTATTTGAATACAAAATAAAATAAAAACTTAATTCACAAATTGCATGCCTGGTTGTAAGGATCCAAAGATCCCTGTAGACTTTAATATTAAGTTGAACATTTTGTTCATGAAAACAAATTAACAAGCGTTTTTTCAGATTATATTTAGTTTTGCTTGGAAAAAAGCTGCCCCAAACCAGTTTTATTTCATTAATTATTGAAATAATGAAATATTTAGTAATAAACTTTTATGACAGAAATATCACTAGGCTACATGTAACTTAAATCATTTAATTCCTTCATTATCAACACTGTCTAGAATAGCGATTTAAGTGTGAATTGCGACTTCTCTTTGTGTTAAGTCAGCCTCAGACTCCGATAGCCTGTGGGGGGTTGGAGGGACATTTGCTGGACAAAGGTGTTAATGTTCCTCTTTCATATGGAGAGTGTCGGATAGCCAGCCTGATGAGCAGGCAAAATTATTGTAAGGATAAATCTGTGTCCAAATGTAGGCCCCATATCTTATTAAATTATAAATATTGTAGTTTATTTATTGTAGCCTATTTTAAGTTTTTTTTCACACAAAATTTCAATTGAAGTTATTGTAAGGTGAATTCAACAAGGCATGCTGTGTCTTTGAAGCAACAATTAAAGGCTAAATAATTATCATGCATTGATCATATCATGCATGCGCAGCGAGGGAGACTAAATAAATTTGTTAAAAAGAGTTCCAGCGCGAGAGAGGCAAAGAAAAACGCATGTTTTTAATTTAATTATGTTTCTTTGGACAATTTTCGTTTTGTACTGTTTTAATTGTTTAATTTAGCTGTAATTTCTTTGGCAATACAAATTTAAAATGTCGCAATAATAAGATTAGCCTAGTGTTTCTTATTTTGCATCGCAAAAGAAATAAACTCTAAACCCGATGCAACCCTGTTTTAAATAAAAAAACTGTCCCGACACTTTATTTAAACCTTGAAATGTTCGAACTTGGTTTCAAACTTAAGTAATTTTAGTGTTCTTTTACATTACACAATAATTTAGCAGACTAAAGACGAGCTTCTTCATTTTCATTTTCTGATGCAATCGGCTGACAATCTTCCTTCATCAGTTTATGTCGTTTGTGCAGCGGCTGCGGTTCTACGGGAATGTAGCAAATTTATGTTGTAATGATAATTAAACAAAACTCTTGACTTTAAATAAGTAAACAGTTATAAACAGTTAGCTATTTAAGCATCAAGGTGGTAAAATATAAACGCTGTAGGGCAACATCGATTAACAACATGTATGCTACATTGAGATTCGATCTCGGGTCGTTTGAAGCTCCTCGAAGCTCGTGTTGTTGCGTTAACCACTGAGCTACCGTCTGTACGCTGTTTAAGTTGTAAAGCCTATTATTATAAAGCCTGTTATTTATTCAATTACATTTCAGTAGCCTAATTTCAGTATTGTGATTATGAATTATTTTAACCACGTTTCACTTGTTGAATTCATCTGCTACCAGCTTTCAATCGCTCTGAATCAGCGCGGTGCGGCAGCAGATTACGCATTAGAGAGAATAAACCGGAATAAACGAACACTTTTCATAGTCTATGATTGTAGCGCCTCTTAGCGGTAAAAGGCAGCAAATACACCACACATTTTACCACCGCGGTGGAACGGCTGATGTGGGCATTGTCATGGCTTGCCGACATTTGCGTTTGAATAGCGCGCGTCCTCCGTGGGCGTGTCAGATTAACGCGTAATGAAGTGTAATGAGCTGGGGAAAAAAATACTGACAGCACTCTCTTTTCATACAGATTGCATAAACTGAGAATATTTGTTTTTTATATAAATTACTTCATTTAAAAGAAGAGAATTCAAGCTTCATAAAGAAAAATCTCTCGTGCCTGTATGACAAGTAATCGCGGAGTTACAGTTAATCTTAGGACGCGTTTCAGAATGGACTTCACTGACAGAGAGAACGCAGAACTCGCATCATGTTTGTTTTTCTTTATTTGGTGAAAAGCACAACACTTTGTTTTTATTGTGAGTATCCACAAAAAAAATAGAAACTTAACAGGATCGATTGATGTATAACATTTGCCTGTATGACAAAAATCGACTGAGTTATTTGAGTCTCTTTTGCACTGATAAGAAAAAAAGCGAGCAGATCACGCCGGCGTGATTGCAGACCCCAGAGGGTTAAGAAATATGAAAAAATAAACTGTTAAATGTCTTCTTTTTTATGTGTCCACTTACAATCGAAATAAAACATTGTGCTTTTGTAAAATAAAGGAAATAAACAGCGTGTGCTTTCTGGCTCTCCATCACCGTGAACTTTTTTTGGAGCACGTCTCTAAACTTAAACAAAACTCAGCGAATACTATTCACCCAGGCATGAGCTATATATCTTTATAATCATTTAAGTGTCTACTTTTAAATGATCTAATTCAGAACAAAAACAAATATTCTCTGTTTATGTAATCTATTTGAAAAGAGAGAGATGTCAGTCGTTCTCATCTCAGCTCATTATAGCTCATTATCTTTTAATGTGTTCATGCCCACGGAGAGCGCGCGCTATTCAAACGCAAATGATCTGAGGCGATCCATGCAAACGTGTCAACGCCCCCATCAACTCGGTAAAACACACCAAGTTTAATCAGATTACAGTACTTTACGTCGTCTTGCGAGGCTGTGAGGCATAATACTGGGAAATTTACCTGAGAAGTGCTGGTTTAAATTCATTTCGAGGAGCAACGGATCCAACTGAGGATTGTGAATATAGTAAGTTTTTTTTTATTATTAAGTGGTTTGTTCTAATCGCGATATGGAATAAATGGTAAATGGTAAATGGAGTGCTTTTATATAGCGCTTTCACAGACCCAATGGCCACCAAAGCGCTTTACATATTGCCTCACATTCACCCATTCACTCAGTCATTCATACACCGACGGAATAGTGTATGTAAACCGCAAAAAGACTGTTTAAATGTGAATCGCGTGTATGTGTGTGAATGAATGGCACATATGCGCGCTGTAGTTTACTACAGCTCACCAAAAGACTGTTTAAATATGAATTGCGTCTGTGTGTGAATGAATGATCAGCTCTTAGCTAACTATATTGCTATACTGAAATGAGTAAAAATCGACTGAAATATGTTGAGATAAAATGTCTTTGTATAAGCAATATATTAAACTGCAAATTAACATTTATATGCCCTAATATATCATAAAAACAACACGATCTAATGAAAGTGGTGTAGCACAAATTTAATTTCTCATACCATTTATACGCCAAAAATGCAAATGATACGCTCTGTAAACCCCGTGGGTAGGATTAGGGGTGTGGAGTGCGTGTGTATTCCACGCCATAAAGTGTGTATCATATGCACTTAACCCTCTGGGGTCTAAGGTGTTTTTGGGGTCCTTGAGATGTTTTGACATACTCTGACATTTGTGCTTTTTTCAGTTGCTTATAAACAAATTACTGGCAAAGGTGTAATTACACTCTATTTAGCACAAACAGGGCTACCATAATATGTAAGCAACATGTATGTACATGTTTGTATTTTTGAGAGAATATTGTTTATGCATGGTTATTGAAAAAACTAAAACTTAAAGTTTCTGAAATAAGGCCACAAAACACATACTAAATATGTGTCCACAAGACTTTTGACTAATGGATGTTGTCGCCTAGAGTTTTTTCTTCAAAATGATCTGAAAATCATCCTGCCTTATTATTCACATAAAACAATAGATTGGTTTAAATTTAAAAATGTCACTTTTTGTTTGGAAAGGCAATATGCGCAGGGATGTGACCTGCTGTGATTCACACCGGAGAAGACAATGGGCCCGCATAATGAGCGCATAACGTAAAGTGCGTATCATATGCGAGAAATTTAATTTGTGCTATAGATACGCACTTTCATGTTACAGACAAAATATGAAAGACAACATTTCGTTGACTAGTTTTGGATAGATTATAAACTTTTTACTGTAAAATAGACTACTGACACATCAAATATGCTTTTGTTTGCCAATTTCTGCTCATATGTTAAATATGATTAAATAAGATGTTATTATAGTGTTGGTTCCAATGTAGGCTTTATTCAAACTAATGAATCCTTAACTTTGAAATACGTGGGTTAAAATGTAGTTTAGTTTTTAAAAAGAAAGAAAACACTTGAAATATTGTTACAATTTTAATTGTTGTAGTAATTGTAACCTTTTTAATAAAATAACAAAGAATATATTTACAAGGTAGATGTAAACAAAATCTTAAAAGGTCAATATAAGCCTTCTCTTTAAATTATTTTTATTGTGTTTTATTAGTGAGAAATTTGGGGAGAGGATACATATCCAAAACTTTCTGAAAATACAGTATGCGAATTTATACACAATTACTAGACATGTTTACCTTGGATATTATACAATTTTCAAGCAAAAATACAAGTGGAAAAATACATTTTTTTTCGAGATGTTTCCAACTGTGAACCAATTTTGTAGTATGTACATATATTTTTTTTCTTTCTTTTGTCCTTGCATTCTTTCTTGTGGCTCAGTGACACACCTGTGAGAAAGGCTCAGTATGCAGGTCTTTGTCTTCTCAGGTGTGAATCACGCCCCCACGCATATTGCTTTTCCAAACAAAAAGTGTCTTACAAAATTTAAATCAATTTATTGTTTTATGTGAATGATTAGGCAGGATGATTTTCAGATCATTTTGAAGCAAAAACTCTAGGCGACAACATCCATTAGTCAAAAGTCTGATGGACACATATTTAGTATGTGTTTTGTGGCCTTCTTTCAGAAACTTAAATTTTTAGTTTTTTCAATAACCATGCATAAACTTTATTCTCTCAAAAATACAAACATGTACATACATGTTGCTCACATATTATGGTAGCCCTGTTTGTGCTAAATAGAGTGTAATTACACCTTTGTAATTAATATGTTTATAAGCAACTGAAAAAAGCACAAATGTCAGGGCATGTCAAAACATCTCAAGGACCTCAAAACCACCTTAGACCCCAGAGGGTTAATAACTTTTCTGGGCCGGCAAGTTTCAATCACTTAGAAGCCTATGGAGGAGTGATCCAGCTCTCAGATTTAATCAAAAATATCTTAATTTGTGTTCCGAAGATGAACGAAAGTCTTACGGGGTTGGAACAACATGAGGGTGAGTAATTACTGACAGAATTTTCATTTTGGGGTGAACTACACCTTTAAGGCCCGTTCACACCAAGGGTGATAATTATAACGTTAGTGATAAAGATATAGTTCTAAAAATCACTCTAAATATAAAAGAAGAGCAGAGTCCACACCACAACTATAATGATAATAACACGATATTATTGCAATCACTTTCCGATAAATTTTTTTCACCTGATGACCAATAAAAACATTAACAGCCAATCAGAAGAGCTTGTGCATTTAAAGCAGCAGGCGACAAAATTCAGCCAGCACTTAGAATAAACAGAACAATATTGCCCGCTGGTGTGACCACTAATATAGGTATCATTATAGTTATGCTTATAGTTCTTGGTGTGTACAATTAAAGACAACATGTCTGGTACTTTGATGGTGGGCATTTCATAAGCTTAGTTCATATGTGCATACCAACTGTCACCTGCAGTGGGCCAAACTTCTCCTTCAGTATCAGTCTTTTAGAATACCTTCTGTTATGCACACACACTCTTGCATATCCCCATGTTGCATGAAAACCTTCATTTTTGACCTGAACTGCGTTTCCCAAAAGCATCGTAAGCCTAAGTAGATCATAAAACCACTGCCACCAATGGTTTCTACGATCAACTCAGCTCAAAATGATTTTGGGAAACACAGCCCTGCTTTGGTTGGTTGATTGCAGCCACACCTGGAGACGGCTCAGCAAACCGGAGGACAAAATAAACACACACTAACTCCTTCTGCAAGGCCACTATTGAAGGACCCATTGACGAAGACAGGCAAAAATCAGCTGGACATGAATACGAAGAGTACCACAATTCTCCCTCCCAAACCACAGTTCACTCACTTGTTTGTGTAAGCTGTGGAGGAAAGCTATGACCAGGTGGGGAAGCAGGGTCAGCCAGGCATACATTTACACAACTGGGTGAATCTCAAGGAGCTATGAATGTAGTGCCATTGTGCAGTTAATCACAGCCCTAAACAATGTCTGTTAATGACTGTGTGAAGATTATTAGACTCAAGAGCTATTAATTAATAGCTTCTTATTGTGTAGTGAGAAAGAGAAAGGTGGATGTATTTGTGAGTTTAAAATCAATTGCTTTACAAGAGGATTATTTCCCGAGGTGTGATCAATTTGTAAACTTTACTTGACTAAAAGACAAATAAAGGTATCAGTTGAAATTTAAGCTAGTTTTTTTTTACGGCGATTAAAAAACATCTTTGTAGGGATTTTGTTTTTCTACTTAGAAAGACTATGCACACTTTAACTCTTGGACACTTTAACTTATGAACAGCCCAGTAACTTCAACATTGTTCATAAAAACAGTGAGAAGACAAAATAAAATTACATTTCAATGCCTTTGTGTTTGCTTGCAAGTATTGCGTTCCTCCAAGAAACTCTTGCGAGCAAACACAAAACAGGTGACGCAAATAATATATATGTGAGGTAAAAAACGTCTCGGGTTACGTCTGTAACCCTCGTTCCCTGAGAAGGGAACGAACGCTGCGTCGAAATCGACACTACGGGGAATGCCCTTAGCATGACGCGTCTGAAGCCTGAATAAAAAACTAGTCCAATCCTGATTGGTGCTGCGTGATGACGTCAGCCGTGACGTCGTAGGTGACGGTGAGCGGAACTATAAAACGGGCGCCGGAACCCGGAAGCGGCAGCTTTAAATAGTCCGAAGCAAGTCGTCTCTAGGGGCGCGAAGAGTGTGGCCGAGGGACGCAGCGTTCGTTCCCTTCTCAGGGAACGAGGGTTACAGACGTAACCCGAGACGTTCCCTTCCGAGGGAACTCCGCTGCGTCGAAATCGACACTACGGGGAACGCAATGCCCACTGCGCCACACTAAGAGAGTACGCCCTGGTGTGAAGCAATCTGGCACACTCAAGACGAGAGAACCTGTGAACCCGGTGTAGAGGTCAGATCCAAACTGTAATGTCTTATAAACGTGTGAGGGGAGGCCCAGCCTGCGGCATCACAGACCTCCTGAAGGGAAACACCCGCAAGAAGGGCTTTAGAGGAAGCCACTCCTCTCGTGGAGTGGGCCTTAAGCAGAAGAGGTGAAGGCAGGTTGCGCACCTCGTAAGCTGCCGAAATAGTTTCCACAATCCATCTACTTATAGTCAGCTTGGAAGCAGGAGAACCCTTTTTAGGCGCCCCAAAGCACACAAAGAGCTGGTCCGACTTTCTCCAGCCTGAGGATCTCTGCATATAGACCTCCAGGGCTCGGACCGGGCACAGTAAATGAAGGTTAGCTTGCTCAACCGACACATGGGGTGGAGGATGAAAAGCCTGGAGGATAATAGACCGTGCCACATTTGAGGGCACTTTAGGGACATAGCCCGGTCTAGGATGGAGAATAGCCTTTACCTTGCCGGGAGAGAACTCGAGGCAAGAAGGAGCGACCGATAGAGCCTGTAAGTCCCCAACTCTTTTAAGGGACGTGATGGCAAGCAGGAATGCTACCTTAAAAGACAAAAATTTCTCCGACACCTCACCCAGAGGTTCGAAGGGCGCCAGGGATAACCCTTCGAGGACCACTGTTAAGTCCCACGAAGGAACTCTGGACTGGGTGACAGGCCTCATCCTCCTTGCTCCCCGAAGGAAACGAACAATAAGAGGGTGCCTCCCCAAGGTGCCCACCCCTAAAGGCGTGTGGAAGGCAGCCACGGCCGCCACATAGACCTTAAGCGTGGACGGGGAGAGCCCGTCAGAGAAGCGGTTTTGAAGGAACTCCAGCACTGAAGCCACTGGGCAGTTAACTGGGTCCAAAGAGTGATCTCTACACCATAAAGAGAACACATTCCACTTCAAAGCATATAGTTTCCTCGTGGAGGGGGCTCTAGAGTTTAGAATGGTCTCAACAACCTCGGTTGAGAGACCTGCATTTATGAGCTGGTCCCCCTCAGGGGCCAGACCCACAGTTTCCATAGCTCTGGACGAGGGTGAAAAATTGTGCCCTCTGCTTGAGAAAGAAGGTCCCTCCTGATCGGGATTTGCCACGGAGGACCTGCTAGGAGGACCACGATGTCCGAGAACCATACTCGGGCCGGCCAGTACGGGGCTACTAGAAGTAGGCTGACTCCGTACCGCCGGACCCTCTCTAGAACCCCTGGGAGCAGAGCGATCGGGGGAAAGGCATACAGACGTAGCCTCGGCCACGTCTGTACCATGGCATCCAGTCCCAGAGGAGCTGGATGGGTAAGGGAGTACCATAGCGGACAGTGAGAATTCTCTCGGGAGGCAAACAGGTCCACCTCCGCCTGAACGAACTCCTTCCATATTAACTCCACCGACTCGGGGTGGAGTCTCCACTCCCCGGGCCTCAGCCCCTGCCTCGACAGGATGTCTGCTCCCAAATTGCTGTCCCCTGGGATAAACATTGCTCTGATTGACAGAAGTTTTCCCTGGGACCATAGGAGAACTTGATGCGCCAGTCTGCACAGAGGGCGCGACCTCAAGCCCCCCTGACGGTTTAAATATGAGACCACCGACATATTGTCTGTTCGCACTAGAACATGATGACCTCTGAGGTCCGAGAGGAAATGCCTGAGAGCCAGAAACACTGCCATCATCTCCAGGCAATTGATGTGCCAAGAAAGATGATGGTCCCTCCAGAGACCTCTGGTGTAGCGGCCTTCCATTACCGCACCCCAGCCTGTGAGGGATGCATCCGTGGTCAAAATTTTCCTCTGACACGGTGCTCCCAACACAGGACCCAGGGACAGGAACCACGGTTTCTTCCACATGATCAAAGAATGAAGGCATCTGCGCGTTACTTTGATCGTGCGAAAAGGGTTCCCCCTCGGGGAAAACCCTCTGGTCCTGAGCCACCACTGCAGGGCCCTCATATACAGCAGGCCAAAAGGAATAACGTTGGACGCTGCTGCAAGAAGACCCAGAACCCTTTGGAAATGTTTGACAGTGACAGCCTGGCCTAGTTTGATACTCGTTACTGTGGTCAGGATGGAGTCTATACGAGCGGGAGACAGCTGTGCCCGCATCGTGACTGAGTCCCAAACCACCCCCAGAAAAGTTGTTCTCTGTAGGGGAATTAACAAACTTTTCTTGACATTGAGCCTTAACCCCAACCACTTCAGGTGATGCAGAACAACATCTCGATGTTGAACCGCCAACTCCAGCGACTGCGCCAGTATCAGCCAGTCGTCGATGTAGTTGAGGATGCGAATGCCTTGAAGTCTCAAAGGAGCAAGAGCAGCATCCATGCACTTCGTGAAGGTGCGAGGGGACAGTGCTAGGCCGAACGGAAGAACCCTGTATTGATACGCTACTCCCCCGAAAGCGAATCTCAGGAACTTCCTGTGCTGAGGAAGGATGGAGATATGGAAGTAAGCATCCTTTAGATCTATGGTGACAAACCAGTCCTCGGATCTGATTTGACTCACAATTAGAGGTATAGTTAACATTTTGAACCTGTATCTCCTCAGAGACCGATTCAATACCCTGAGATCTATAATCGGGCGCAACCCCCCATCCTTCTTGGGAACTATGAAGTACCGACTGTAGAACCCGGTTTCCCAATCTTGAGGAGGAACACGTTCTATGGCCTCCTTTGCCAAGAGGGACTGAACTTCCTGTTCCATGACCTGACCCTGCTCTGGTTTGACCAGCGTATGAACCACTCCGCTGAATCGAGGTGGACGATATTCGAACTGAATTCTGTACCCTTTCTCTACTGTGAGCAGGACCCATTGAGATATATCTTGAAGACCCTTCCAGGTGTCTAGATAATCCACTAAGGGGATCAGCCTCTCGGGACTGACCTCTGGTCTTAAAATAGAAATATCGGTGACCTGAAGCATTTGACTGGCAGGAACTAACCGACTTAATATTCCTGCAGACCTCGTGAGAGGGAACACAATGCGCGGAGCCGCAGATTTTACGGGCGGACACTGCACCTTGCATTCGCTGGAAACCGATGCGTCCCGAAGCGCACGTGGCGGCGGGCAGCATACATCGATTTCCTGAGGGCTCCGTGAAGGAGCGAGCTGTTGTTGCTCGATCACGGAGGGGACCCCCCTCAGAGGCCTGCGCAACGCATCAGGACCTCTTTGACGAAGCCTTCCTAGCCTGAATGACAGTCCTCAGATCTGCCCTCGGTTTGGAAGACTTCGTTTGAGAGTGTTGCCCCTGGCTCCAGGCCTTCTTCGGGGGAGCACGAGAGGCAACACTCTCCTTCTGCTGCTGCAGGCGTGAGGAGCTGGCGGCTGCCTCATGGGACTGCCCCCTGGCAGCAGACCCATGAGACTTAGAACGACGGCGGGGGATAAGGTGTTTGAGTGCGGCTGACTGTCGTTTCGCTTCCTGGTACCTCTCGACGACAGTGTTGACTGCGTCGCCGAAGAGGCCAGTAGGCGAAATCGGGGCATCGAGGAGGAAAGCCCTGTCTTTATCCCCGATGCCCGACAGATTCAGCCACAGGTGTCTCTCCGTAGCTACCAATGCTGCCAGAGAACGGCCGATGGCACGGGCCGTCTCTTTGGTAGCACGGAGAGACAAGTCCACCGTACGACGCATCTCGCGAATATCGTCGTAGGCGACCTCCCCGCCGTCGTCCACCTCTTTGAGGAGGTCGGCCTGGTACGCCTGCAAAAGCCCCATAGTATGCAGGCATGCACCAGCCCGACCTGCCGCCATATAAGCTTTCCCAACCAAGGCCGAAGTGGTACGGCAGGGCTTGGAGGGAAGCGCCGGAGCTCTCAGGGACGATGCAGCATCGGGCGAGAGATGGTTTGCAAAAGCCTCTTCAACCCGTGGCATCGTCCCGTAGCCCCTCTCTCTCGACCCCATAATGGATGAATATAAATGAACATTGGGACTGGAAAGTCGAGAAGAGAAGGGCTTATTCCACGATCTCGACACCTCGGTGTGGAGATCAGTGAAAAACGGGAGACTCCGGCGCGAAGGCTGTGACCGGGCTTGCAGGAAGCGCTCATCAAGTTTACTTTTTTTAGTCGCTTCCTGCACTTCTGGGGGCCAATCGATATTTAATTTAGCCACAGCCCTGGTCACAACCTCCAGCAGCTCCTCAAAGGCAGGGGAATGTGGTGATGGAATTTCACAATCCCCTGCCCCGACGCTGAGAACATCTAAATCCTCGGATTCAGATAGTTCTAGCATCGGTTCCTCTCTGCGGTCGGGAGAAGCCGCAGGGCGGGCTCCCGAACCGTGAGCGGGAACATGAGAACTGGCCGATGAATGCTGAGAAAGAGCCGAAGCTGTCTCAACATTATCAGCCAGATCCTTTTGCGATCCCCATGAATGCAAGCGCCGCGCTGCCTCGACAGACGCGGGACCTGATCCATAGGGAGCGCGAGCCTGGCCTGATTCATCGAACAGGCTCAGGCGGGAGCGGAGCGTTCTTAAGGGCAATGTTTCACAGTTTGCACAGGCAGCGCCCTCAAACGCTGCCCGAGCATGCTCCACACCCAAACAAACAACACAGAGCTCGTGTGTGTCACCCTCGCTTAAATAGCGTGGGCAAGGGGACGCACACTGTCTGAACTGTTTCACAGTCTTCTCCATCACAATACCTTTGCTTTACCGAACAAACAACACCAAATAAGACAGACAGATTTCACATATAACGCTTTGCTGAAGGACAAAAGCTGCCGCTTCCGGGTTCCGGCGCCCGTTTTATAGTTCCGCTCACCGTCACCTACGACGTCACGGCTGACGTCATCACGCAGCACCAATCAGGATTGGACTAGTTTTATTCAGGCTTCAGACGCGTCATGCTAAGGGCATTCCCCGTAGTGTCGATTTCGACGCAGCGGAGTTCCCTCGGAAGGGAACTATATTTCAATACTTTTGTGTTGTTTCTCGGGGTAATGCAAGCATTGATATATCGTTTTTTTCATTCAATATCATATTTTGCCATCACCACGCCTCCTTAGGGGCAACGAAGGTTGACAAATATCAACTGCAGCCTATAGAATGCAGTATAGAATGCCCCTAAATTTCAAAATATGAGGGAAAAAAATGCCCCTGTTTGAGTTTTTGTCTCATATTTATATACTAGGGTATCGCAATATCACACGAGTGCTGTTTTTGTCCTGTATAGAACGAGTGGAAATCTGAAATTGATTTTATACAACAGTTCAATAAATAAGTTAAAATTGAGTTATATTTTAGAGACAATATTGTCTCTTTTTGTTCAATTTTGCCAACGAAAAAGTTACCAATAAAGCCAGAGCAGAACACACAGCAGTGTTTCGTTTCTGAATAAATCTGTGTTTTGAATAAATCAATCATGTGAACCGATGATTCAATGGCCCATTCATAAAGAGAGCCATTTACTTCATTCCTGAATGAATCAGCCATTTAAATGAATCAAATGAAAGAATGACTCAATGACTTATTTATCTAGACATTTACCGCCACCTACAGGCAGTTTTAGTGTTTTATTTCAGCCTGTTCTCACGTAAATGCGTCTCTATAGCACGCATTGTGTTTTATCGTGCAATTTATACGCGAAAATGAGTTTTTACGTGCATATGATACGCAGTTTTCGCGTGCATTTGATATGCAGTTCATTTGCGTGTAATACACACGTACCCCACACCACTAATTCTACCCAAACATATAATACACACGCACCCCACACCACTACTAAACCTACCCTAACCAACCCATGCTTTTCCTATGCACGTACAAACTCATTTTCGCGTATAAATTGCACGATAAACACACTGTGTGCTATAAAGATGCATTTAGTGTGATCAGGTTGCTTATTTAGAGTATAATTTCATTAAAAAAAAAAAAATCATATTTTGGGGATAGTTTGCCCAGAAATGAAAATTCTGTCTTAATTCTGTAATTTCTCAGCAAAATTTGATCTGCAATTATTATAACTGTTCTTAACTTCCTTTAATGAATATTTAAAAAAAAAAAAATTTGATTGAACTAGTTCTCTTCAACGAATGAACTGGGCTTCCCAACTCTACTTGAGAATGAAAAGCAATAATCACTGCTTTTTGCTTATTAATCCTACTAACAACTTTCCGTCATGCATCAGATATGTGTTATTGTGACTGCCGGCTGCATTACTTTTCATTAAACCCCAATTTAACAAATAATTAACAATTCTCCACTTACTCTCTTCCTGTCATGTCCTCTCTTGCAATCTGGAAACACACAAACACAAACACACAGTCATACTCTGGCTGCTCACTTTTTAATATATGGTCTGGTATATTATGAAAGAGAAAGCTCTCTTTAGCAGCTACATTTCCCACCAGCGTAGATAAACAAAGTGTGAGTGACACTCTCTCATCAGTCAAAGCGCAGCCACACTCCCTGACCCGATAACATCAAGTGTGCGTGTCAATTGCCAAGTGCTGTCTGTCACACTTTAGTGATAAGACAACAGCAGGGGTGTGTGTATGTGTGTGTAAAGCACACAGTCTCTGCTGGTGGTTTAGCAGAAAGCACTTGAGTATGAAACAGCTCTGATCTCTGTAAGATTGCAGCCTCACTCTGTGATCTTTTTGTACATGCTATTTAAATGGCTGTGTTCCTGGTGATGGATATCTTTGTATAGAGAATGGAATACTTTTATTTAGGCATAATGAAGGAAAATGAAAGTAAGATGTAAAAGTTATTTATATGTTTACGGTATAATCTATGGCCAGTCCATTGCAGGGCTAACACACACTCACTCACACATACAGGTAATTTATTGTCTCCATTTCACCTGTTCTGTGTGTTTTTGGATTCTTGGGGAAACCCGAGCACCTGGAGGAAACCCACAGCAACACAGGAAAAACTTGCGAACTCCAGACACAAGGGACTCCTGGCTCAGCTTGAACTCAAAATGTGGACCCTCCTGCTGTGAGGCGACAGTGCTACCCGCTGCAGCGACAGTGCCCCACAAATCACAATGCATACATGACGATTGTTACAATGCCTCATCTCTCTATGAGTTTTACAAATTTTACAAGTGAGATTACACTGACACTATATGAAACGATTGAATGCCAGCATGCTGAAGGACTGTTGTTGTTTACATTTGTTTGTTTCTCAGCTGCTGCTGCAGCTGCAGATGATGATTGAAATAATTGAGCATTACAATAATGCTTGCTCTTCTATTTAAAGCTTTTGTAAATCAGTGAGCCTACATATATTATGTACAAAGTCTTTTACTTGCCAGGATTTTACTTCACTGCAAACAGAGAAGGATGGGGAAAAGATTCTAAACAGTAACTACAGTCAAACCAAAAATTATTCAGACACCAGATATCATTTTTGATATTTTTTTTAAGTCACCTTCATTTATATAGCGCTTTTAACAATATAGATTGTTTCAAAGCAGTGATAATAGGAAATTAAAGTAACAGATATTGTTTTGGCTTTACAGCAGCTCTAGAATTTATTGTCCAGCCAAAGTTAGTTTTGATCGATTCACTTCCGTTGCAAAGATCATTAGTTATTAACTTAGGGGCCGCTTACACGACACCGTTCTAACAGAAAACCCTTAATGCGCTCCGGCCCGCTCTTCCGCACAACAACAGTGCCTGGTGGCTCGACAACGCAAACCTTGAAATAGGTCCTAAATAGTTGGTGCAGCACACTATAGTTAAATTATATAAGCGAGGATAGCAACAATATAGTAAACTGTGACATTATTATACCCAAAAATACTTCATACAGTGAACTCTCAGTAAAATTTATAAAACATTTTGGACCAAATTTATTCAGACACTTTAACCTGACTATGGCCCCATTTACACTGCATGGTTCAAGTGACCCAATTCCGATTTTTTCCTCTCATGTGGCACAGATAGAATATGACCGGCGAACGTGTAAGCAGGAAAAAAGCACTTGGATTCCGATATTCTCAGATCGGTTTCAGGCCTCACTCATATGTTGAAATAAATATTAATTGGATATGTGCATTTGTGTCTGCCATGTAAGCAGACAAATCGGATATTCCCCAGTAAATGCGAGTTGTACGTCATTTAAAAAGGGACGTCAAGTCAGGTGGACACCAACTGCGATCACATGAGTTATTATTGGCGCGATCGAGGACGAAGGCTCAACACAGTGGAGTAATGCGGAGGTTGTACAGTAGGTACTCAACCAGAATGCCTATTACCGCCGCGACACGTGCCACGGCAAATCCACCGCGGCAAAAATAAACCAGTCGAGTTTTTAAAAACATGGTTTTAAGCAAAGTGCGATTTGGGGGGCGGGGATTTCCTTGTGGTCTAAACGTCCCTGCGATCTGCTGAATTATTTTAATTGACTTTAAATAGATAAACAGTTAATAAACTCGCTAATAAACAGTTACCTATTAAGCATCAAGAACAGTAAAACATAAACTAAGTCGGCCAACAGCATGTTGGCTACATTGAGATTCGATCTCGGATTGCTTGAAGCTTCGTGTGGCTCATGTTGCGTTGATCACAGAGCTCTCTAAACGCTGTTAAACTACGTCTTATGCTCTTCCAAAGCCTCATTGCCTAATATGTTTCTATTGCAATGTTTTATGTTGAAATGTTTTTCATTATTTATTCAATTTAATTTTAGTAGGCCTGTGATTATGAATTTGTTTAACTATGTTTCACTTGAATTCATTTGCTACCAGCTTTCAATCGCTCTGAATGAGCCACGGCGGGGCGGCAGATTGCGCAATAGAGAGAATAAACTGACACTGTCTTTTCAATTTCTGTGATTGTAGCGCCTCTTAGCGGTAAAAGGCAGCAAATACACACCCGAATTTTACCGCCGCGGGAACGGCAGCGGTAAAAGTATTATTCTGGTTGAGTACCAACTGTATGTCTTTTTGTCGCATCCAAACGTCCCTCTGAACTGATGTAGCAGCTGTCATCGCTAAATTCGCCCAGGCTGCAACAAGGGCTCTCCTCTTTTTTCTCCGCCTTATGAGAGCAATGCTGACCTTTGAAAATAGTGCGGAAAGCAAAACACTGGATAATCCTTTTGTCTGCATCTGCATCCATGGCATCGTGCTGTTTTACTTCCTTTTCCGGGTCAGAATGTCTACATTGGGTTGTTTCGGCAGTGTATTATGCAAATATCGGATACGGGTCACTTTTAAAAGATGATGTAAGCAGTTCGTCAAAAAAATCGTTTCACTTTATTTGGATGGTCCCTTTAACACATTCAGTTGACTATAAGTAACGTTGCACCAACATCTCTACTAACTCTCACTAGAGTGTTAGTAGAGTATTAGTAGACTGGTAGGATTAGGGTTAGAATAAGTTGACATGTAGTTGCAAAGTATTTAAAGTCAGTAGAATGTCTGTTGGAGGAGCATCACAATAAAGAGTTATCTAAGCAGACAGTCTACTCTAATGAGAGTTAGTTGACATGTAGTTGCTAAGTTACTGATAGTCAACAGAATGTTCAAAAGGGACCATCAAAATAAAGTGTTACCGTGTTTTTTCTTTGATTGCTAATGCGACCTTTTTACACCACAGACTGAACAAAATTAAGCATTGCTTGGTAATTGGGTGACCTAAGTTGGTATTATCTAATTGTGTACTTAAATGTAACAGCTGACAGCTCAACCTAATTCATTTGTCAGACAGTCTAACAGAGCAGAGGGATGGCCAAAACCAGTGAAATATCAATTGATTTGATAACTCTGAGTTCTTGTCATAATTTATTACCATTTTCTAAACTATAGCGAATAAACTGTGATAATGTGAGAAATGTTGAAGGTGCCTGAATAAATTTTGGTTTGACTGTATGTGTATAGTCACAGTCATGTTCATCTGTTCTGCTGTTTTGGTTATCTGTCACATGTCTTCCTTGTTCAGTTTTCCCGCTCCTCGTTTGTCTTCAGTTGTCTCACCTGTTTAGTTAATTATCATCATCTGTCTCACCTGTTTTCAGTTCATCAGACCCTGTATTTAGTTCCCTTCAGTTCAGTCAGTCCTTGTTGGTTGTTAGATGTACTCAGAGTGTGTGTTATCCTGCCTGTCTTCCTTGTACCTGAGTTTGGAATTATTGTAAGTAAAGTTTATAGAATTTGGAATTTCGACTTCTCGTCTTCCTCTGCATACACCACCCATGACAGTATAGCACTATGGAAGTAAAATAATCCCAAATGTTTTTGAAACAAAAAGCCTGTTGAATTGCACTACTTGAAAAAAATATGCATTGCATTAACCATGCTTGTATTTTAATGCATTGTATTTTTAGGGCTTGCATTTTTATAGGCTGAAATTTAGCATGGTTGAATATTTAAGCTGTGAATATTTCAAATCAACTCATTTCAAACACATTTTCATTAGTAAAATTTCAATAATCCATATTCACCTTTCATATTTCATATCCCAAATATTCAAACTGATTAAAAATACAACCTATAATATTCAACAGGCGGTTTTCGGTCCATTTTATTTCGCTTTGCAAATTCGCTTCCACAAATTCAGTGGTTCAAATTCGACAGTAAATTCAACATTGACATCCAGGAGCTGCAGGAAAAGCAGTAGATTACCGAGCATAATCTCCATCTGCTGTTAGTCGACCTCACCAGCAGGGGGTGCAAGCGCGTGTTGTTGACGAAGACCAGAGCAACAGTTAGTGCAAGCCATTCATTCATAAAAACTTATTTACAAAAATGTAAGTGTATTTGTGATTATTATGACGTCTGTTTTATGTGAAATTCAGTGTGTTCACGATTACTTTTCCTGTGTAGCCTACATGCATCTTTCTCTACCATGAACGATAATGTTATTCCCCCGATGCGGATGTACAGATCCAGTGTTACATTTGACATATTTCTCTTGGTTGTTTAGTTGCCTTAACCTTATATTGCAGCGATGTGCTGCATGCAGTACTAGGGTTTGGTTTCCCTCAATATGTCAGGATTCCCCTGCTGGACATATAAAACGCTTAACGTAGCTTAATGGACATAAAAGACCAAACTCGCAGGCTAGCAGATGGACTCAGAATATGAATTTAACGCGCAAAGTTTAATGCTGAGCGTTTCCCAGTGATATACTGGCATAAATTTGGTTTGACATTGGACATTCGCACATTTAGGGACCGTCTCTAAAGTTACATACGAAATTGGTATACACGTTTCTAACTTAAATACCATTTGAAAAGAACGACTTACAGTCATAAAACCAACTGTAAAGTGTTCATGTAGGTGTCAGGCTCAGGCATAATGCGCAATTTATTCAAATAGATTGAAGTTTGCTATTGAAGTTAGAAACGTTTAGGCCTATAGGACTTGTTACTTTAGAGACGGTCCCTAAATGTGCGAATGTCAACCCAATTTTACATTTAGTCTTTTAGCTGGCACTTTTATCCAAAGCGACTAGTTAAACTAACAATATAGAACAACAATATGAAAGTGCTACTTCCCAGTTTAATCTAATGCAGTACATGTACAATACATACTTTCCAAATAAGGTGCGAGTTTGGTCTTTTATATCACTGTACTGTAGTCCATTAAGCTACGTTAAGCGCTTTGTCCTGACGGAATTCGGGGAATCTTTGAGTATGATGATGTATTGAGGGAAACAGATTATAATCCCGTTCACTGTAGAAAAGGCTGATAACATAAGGCTACACAGGGAAAGTAACAATGAATGAAACATAAAAACAGCTTTTGTGCCTTTATCATCTTTTCCGCATATATACTGACCCAGATAATCGTCACAAAAAACATAATGCATGCTGAGTTTTTATGAATGAATGGCTTGCTCTAGTCTAACTGTTGCTCTGGTCTTCGTCAACAACACGCGCTTGCACCCCCTGCTGGTGAGGTCGACTAACAGCAGATGGAGATTATGCTCGGTAATCTACTGCTTTTCCTGCAGCTCCTGGATGTCAACGTTGAATTTACTGTCGAATTTGAACCACTGAATTTGTGGAAGCGAATTTGCAAAGCGAAATAAAATGGACCGAAAACCGCCTGTTGAATATTATAGGTTGTATTTTTAATCAGTTTGAATATTTGGGAAATGAAATATGAAAGGTGAATATGGATTATTGAAATTTTACTAATGAAAATGTGTTTGAAATGTTTTGATTTGAAATATTCAGCTTAAATATTCAACCATGCTAAATTTCAGCCTATAAAAATGCAAGCCCTAAAAATACAATGCATTAAAATACAAGCAGGGTTATTGCAATGCATATTTTTTTCAAGTAGTACAATTCAACAGGCTTTTTGTTTCAAAAACATTTGGGATTATTTTACTTCCATATAGCACTCACAAAACATCTCACACTTCACTGTTTTATCCTGATATTGTGTAAATCATTACCATGCACCAGTCATTGTTGAGTTCTCACAAGATATTTAGTTTGATCAAATCTTATAAAATACATTTCTAAAAGCACATTAATTCTGGGAATCTTGTGTATTATATAAGCTGTAAAGTTGTTCTTATTTTAGGTGGTGTGTTTTGGCTAAGTAGTTTTAAAATTGAAGTAGAAAAAAATAATTTAAAAGGTTAATAAGCAATTTTGTCTTACTAAAATCATAAACACATTTTTAATTATTTGTTTTGCATCCTGTGCCTATAATTTTGAAGCAGTGAGTATTTTAACATTTACAAATTGGCCTAATTCAGCTTTCACTAGAAAAGTGTCTCACTGTAACCCAAATTATTTTAAAGAAAGGCAGGACAAATTGGAATATTTTTTGTGGTAATTAACATTACATCATAAGTGCAGTCATTGAGAGCAAAAGTGAATTTGTGCAAGCTCCTTATTTTTCTTGAACACAAAGGAATGTTGTTTAAGAAATCTGTGACAATACAATTTGAACAATTAAACATAAACTTGCAATAGTTTTGCAAAAATATCTCACTTCAAATATACAGAGAGCTATACAAGAGCTGTACGGTTTATTTGGTGAAGCCACATTCTATTTTAAGAGCGACTGAGACAGAACAACAACACCCACACATGACAAATTTTCCGATATACAGGGTAAAAGCCTCCTCAGATACACTGAAACAAAATAGACTGACTAAAATCAAACGTATAGTAAAACCAGTTCAAAGCACTTTGTAACTTCACTGTTTAAAATATGAGTAATCAGAACATATCAGCAGTGTGGTACAACTAAAATTATATTTCTGTTCTGCTCATTTATAATTTTCCCACCATTGATTTGTTCACTGCTTTTTTGCATATTCAAAGTTGATAGTTGAACATGAATAATAAAAAAGGGGTTTTCTTTCTTTTCTTTCTGTCATTGCCATTGTGAGAAAATGTAGTGAGAAAGTGTTTGTGACAGTTTGAACATTTAAAAAAGCTGACCGATGGTGAGAATTTAGTATGTTAGTATTTTATTGATCTTCTATACACCGCTGCCTGCTTTGTTTGTAATTTGCTTTCTTTTCAAGCATTACAATGTTTACATGTCTTTTACTTGGAATTCTGGAGGGGGGAAATCCTGCTGAATAACATTTTGATATGTTGTCTGTTTTATAGATAATTTAGTTTATTTTAATTTAGAGATGATTTTAAGGAATGCTTGTAAATACTGAGTCTTCTGACATCATAAATGCCTGACAAGCACACTTGGTTAGGAGATTTGAAAATGTTTAAATAAACTGGTTTAACAACATTATAATATGCAAATAGAGTGATTTTTTTTTAAAGAGTAAAAGCAAGTAGAACCCATTATAATCAGTGATGCTATCTACACTGGATGTGACGTGACAACAAATTCCCGACAGTCAACCATTGATCTTGATACAAATGATATAGACTGGATTGCTCATAAAAATTGAAGCAATTGCGCCACCATTTTGGTATTTCCTTTGGTATTTCCTTCAATTCAATTAATTCAAATTTTAAAAAGTTTCAGGTTACCCATGGTTCCCTGAGAGGGGAACAAGACGCTGCATCCCAGCTGACGCTTTGAAGAACACCTTCAGCGTGTCTGTGTCTGAACCACGTGTGAAACTAGTTCAATCTTGATTGGTGCTGCATCACCTCGTGATGTGTGAAGGCGGAAGCTATAAAGGGAAGCCGGCAACACAACAGCAGCAGCTTTTTATAGGCTGATATAGCCGCTCCCAGGCATGTAGGAGTATGGCAAGAGAACGCAGCATCTCATTCCCATTTCAGGGAACCATGGTCACATGCATAACCTGAGATGTTTCTTTTCAAGAGAACTTGTACTGGGTCTCAGATGACGCTTTGGGGAACGAAATACCCACTTCGCCATGCTGACAAATGCCTGTCCTGGTGTGAAGCTGTCCCGGCACAACTTGAGACCCCTTGAGTGACCGGAAGGTCTAGGCTATAAAACCGTATAAATGTGTGCTGCCACATCACAAACTTCCTGCAGGGTTGCCCCTGACAATAAGGCTTTGGAGGAAGCAACGCCCAAGTGGAATGTGCCCTGACTTGAAGTGAAGGCAGACCATGCACCTCATAAGCCATAGAAACAGCTTCCACAATCCACCTGCTGATTGTTTGTTTAGTGGCTGGGAAACCCCTCTTGGGGGTCCGAAGCATACCAGCAGTTGGTCAAATTTCCTCCAACGAGATTAAGAGCCCTGATGGGGCAAAGCAAATGAAGCTCCTGCAGAGGAGGATGAAAGGTATGAAGGACTATAGACCGGGCCACACTGGTGGGTACCTTAGGTACTTGCAGATCTCCTACTTTAAGTGAAGTAATAGCGAACAGAAACGCCATCTTTAGAGCAATGCACTTATCCGTTGCCAAGTCCAAGGGCTCGAAGGGTGCCAAGGACAACCCTTCCAAAAGTTACGCTTAGATCCTGTGACGGGACTCTAATCTGAGAAATCGGCCTCATTCTCAGAGTGCCACGAAGGAAACAAGTTACCAATTAGTGCTTCCCCACCCCCATGTAAACTTTAAGTGTGGACGGGGAAAGGCCAGCAGAGAAACGGTCTTGCAGGAACTCCAGCACTGAAGCCACTAGGCAGTTAACTGGGTCCAAACTGTGTTCTCTGCACCATAAAGTGAATACTCTCCACTTTAAGGTGTGTAGTTTCCTCGTAGAGGGAGCTATAGAATTGGGAATGGTCCCCAACATCTCGGTGGAAAGACCTGCATTCAGGAACAATTCATGATGAACTAGTACAGAAACTTACATCATATGCATCTGGCCCAGTTATTACAAACATTATACTAAGCACTTTGAGGAAGCATGGCTGTACTTTTGAAGATTCTGTGAATTCAGAATTGGTGAAATATGTCTGCCAGCTAAACCCAATCTGTGTTGCTTTAGACGTGAATGGTTCTTTAAGCACAAACTATAGTAGAGAACAATGAATAAAGGAGCATCTCTCACTGACTAAGCGCATACAGAGTGCATACTTGATAGTAGCCAGAAAAGAACCTTCCAGTGTGTTCCAATTCTCCCATTATTGTCTTAACTTGTGAGCAATTGACACATTCAGGACACAATATTATAGAATAGAAGGCCATGCAATGTTTCTTCTGAATGCAGATCATTGCATGAAAGATCTTACCACAGAGAAAACAGCCTTTTATCTGGAGATGGACTTACACTCCCACTCATTCTTTACATAGATGACTGAAGTATGCAACCCTTTGGGGACGTCCCGTAAGAAGCATAAAGTCACGGGTATGTACTTGGTGTTTGCAGACATCCCTGCTACCTTGCGATCTACTCTAAGTTTCATTTACCTAGCCATTCTTTGTGAGGCAGATGCTGTCACCCAATATGGATACTCAGAAGTGTTGAGGCCACCGCTTAAAGATTTAAAATGCTTGGAAAATAATGGTATTAGTGGTGAAGGGCACTGTATTTGCTGTAGTAGCAGATAATCTTCCAGCTAACTCCATAGGTAGGTTTGTTGAAAGCTTTTCTTCCTCACACTATTGACGATTTAGCATTCGAGAGCGTTCACAAATCCAGCTCATCATTGTGGAGTAAAAAGACAGTGTCCCATCTCTGGCAGATTAAGCTGCTTTAATGCCACTTCAGGTTATCCACCTGACCTTTTGCATGATTTGCTTAAAGGGACATTGTGTAGGAATTTCTCTCATCTAGCGGTGAAAATGTATTTTGCATTCAAACGAATTGTGCTGTCCAGCGCCTAGCTTTTTCAAATGCGTGTTGCATCTACGGTAGCCATTATGTACCAAAAAGCTATGACAGGATGTCTTCTAATAGCACTTCGTCGAGTGTTCCTTCGGGTGAACAGGTTTGTTATTCTAAACAAACCGCAACTTGAACAAACAAATGTTACAGTATGAATTACTGACTGTGAAAAACATGAACTATTGTAATAAGTAGTTATGCCTTCTTTATTCGTTATATTTTCTGAAGTAGGCAACGTGCATTGTTAGATATCATCATCAACTTTTAACTATAAATGTTCATCTGTCTATAAAATAAAGTACAACAACCAAACAATGAAAAAAAGCTTGTAATTAAGACTGTAACGTTGACTTACCTGTCGAGAAGCGTCTCATTTGAAATCTTTCTCCTGCATTAGCTCTATCCACTTGGAAAAAGCTATCCCAACATTAACTCGTGTTTTTTTGTAATCTCCGGTCACGTTTCCTTTTACGATCTATTTTGGACTTTTCTGGCGACGAGGATTTGCAATGCAGCCTTTTAAACTTTCCGGGGCAGTGACAAGCGCCTCTCACTGCTCTGCTACTCCGTTTCTGCTGCGTTTAGTTATGTGACGCTGGCTCTGAACGAAAACGCGCTGTGGAAATGCGTTTGCCTAGTACTTTTTGTCCCTCTCTGCTACTATAGTTTTTCAAGATGGCGGAACTATATGGAAGCCTCCGTGGACCTATCCTCGTAAACGAAGAATTTATTATCTTTATATACATGGGAAGGGTAAGTCAGATAATTGGCAGAGGTATTTGTACACCATTGAGGACATATTTATGAATACAAATATTGATTTTAAATAATAAAATACATAAAGTACACATTGTCCCTTTAAAGGGATTGTACCTTTTGAACTGCCACTGTGTCTCGATGTGTTTATAAAGAAAAAAATACTTTTCTCTTTAGAAGCTTAACTCTTCAATTTGTTTATTTCCTTACAGATGGAATGACAAATATGTATGCTCAGACATTCATAAGACAAAATATTCTGGGGGCCATGAAAATTTTGTGAAAATTATCAAAAATGCCGGTGGATGGCAATTTTTTTTTAAATGCTGCGGGGAGAATTAACATTTGTTTGTGGTGATACTTTTTCAAGATTCTTTGGTTAATAGAAAGTTCAATAAACAGAATTTATTAACTTAATTTGGTTACATTTACATTTAGTCATTTAGCAGACGCTTTTATCCAAAGCGACTTACATCTGAGGACTAAAGCAAGCGAGTCATCGTGAAGAGGGAAGAACGACACAAGAAGTGCTCAAAATACAAAGTTCAGGCATTGCTCAGAGTAGCAAAAGCCAGACAAGGGAAGATTTAAAAGGGAAGGAAAGATTTAAAAGAGAACAATTTTTTTTATTTTTTATGTGAAGTACTCACGGAAGAGATGAGTTTTCAGTTGTCTTTTGAATGCTGTCAGGGATTCTGCATTACGGACGAGGGTGGGGAGTTCATTCCACCAGCATGGAACCGTGAATGAGAATGTTCTGGAGAGTGATTTAGTGCCTCGCTGTGATGGCACCACGAGCCGTCGCTCCTTGGCCGATCGTAGGCTTCTGGTAGGGACGTAGACTTGTAGTAGGGAGTGAAAGTAGGACGGAGCTGAGTCTGTGGTAGATCTGTAAGCAAGCGTCAAAGCTTTGAATTTGATGCGAGTGGTAGCCAATGCAGGGAGATGAACAGCGGAGTGACGTGGGCCCTTTTGGGCTCGTTGAAGACCAGGTGGGCTGCAGCATTCTGGATCATTTGTAGAGGTTTAGTAACACATGATGGAAGTCCAGCCAGAAGAGCATTGCAGTAATCAAGCCTAGAAATAACCAGGGCCTGGACGAGAAGTTGTGTTGCATGCTCAGTTAGGAAAGGCCTGATCTTCCTGATGTTATACATTGCAAACCTGCATGATCGAGCTGTCTTTGTAATGTGGTCTGTGAAGGTCAGCTGGTCATCAAATATTACTCCAAGATTTCTGACTGACCTTGATGGGGTGATTGAGGATGACTCTAGCTGGATAGTGAAGTCGTGCTGTAGAGACGGATTGGCAGGGAGGACGAGAAGCTCAGTCTTTGCCAGGTTGAGCTGCAGGTGATGTACCTTCATCCATGCCGAGATGTCCGCCAGACAGCTTGAGATCCGTGCAGCTACTGTGGGATCATCTGGTTGAAATGAGAGGTGGAGCTGTGTGTCATCAGCATAGCAATGGTAAGAGAAACCATGTGCCTGTATGATGGATCCCAATGATGTGGTGTAGATGGAGAAGAGGAGTGGTCCAAGAACTGAACCCTGAGGAACCCCTGTGTTCAGTTGATGTGCTTTGGATACCTCGCCTCTCCATGTAACCCTGAATGACCTACCTGTGAGATAGGACTCAAACCAGTGGAGGGAAGTTCCTTTGATGCCCAGTGATGAGAGGGTGGACAGAAAGATCTGATGATTCACAGTGTCGAAGGCAGCAGAAAGATCCAGCAGAATGAGAACTGAAGATTTGGAAGCAGCTTTTGCGATCCGCAGGGCTTCTGTGACCGACAGTAGTGCAGTCTCGGTTGAATGGCCTTTCTTGAAGCCAGATTGGTTGACATCCAGCTGGTTGGTCAGAGACAGGAAAGATGATACTTGGTTGAAAGCAACTCGTTCAAGTGTTTTCGCAATGAATGGTAGGAGAGAGACAGGTCTGTAATTCTCTAAAAGTGATGTGTCTAATGTTGTTTTTTTAAGCAGTGGAGTTACCCGAGCCTGCTTGAATGCTGTAGGGAAAATGCCAGTGTGGAGGGATGAGTTGATGATGTGTGTGAGTGCTGGTAGAAGTGTGGGAGAGATGGCTTGTAGAAGGTGTGAGGGGATGGGGTCTAGAGGGCAGGTGGTAGGATGACTGGAGAGGAGAAGTTTAGATACTTCTTCCTCGGTTAGCGGAGAGAAGGTAAAGAGAAGGTTTCTGGTAGTGGGAGAGGATGGTTTGGGTTCCTGTGTGTGTGGAGTTGAGAACTGACTGCTGATAGAGGTTGTTTTGTTGGTGAAGAAGTTAGCAAAGTCATCAGCAGTTAAAGAGGAGGTGGGTGATGGTGGAGGTGGACAGAGGAGAGACTTGAATGTCTTGAAAAGTGTTCGTGTGTTAGAGGCGCTGTTGATCTTGCTGTGGAAATATGAAGATTTTGCAGCGTGAACATCAGCAGAAAAGGAAGAGAGCAGAGATTGATACATACTCAGGTCAGACGTGTCTTTTGATTTGCGCCATTTCCTCTCCATTGCCCTGAGTTTGGTCCGGTGTTCACGAAGAACCTCAGATAACCAGGGGTTAGAGGGAGTAGCGCGTGCTGGCCTGGAGGAGAGAGGGCAGATATTGTCTAAAGAAGAAGTTAAAGTGTAGCATAAAGTATCTGTTGTGGTATTCACATCTAGAGATGAGAATTGTGAGGGTGAGGGAAGTGAAGATGACACAGCAGAGGAAAGATGGGAAGGAGAAAGTGAGCGCAGGTTACGTCTGAAAGTAACTGGTAGGGGGGTTGGTGGAGCATGGGTAGTGAGCTGTAGATTGAATGTAATGAGGAAATGATCTGAAACATGGAGAGGTTTCAAAAAAATGTTGTCTGGGATGCAGTTGCGTGTGTAAACCAGGTCCAGTTGGTTGGCTGATTTGTGAGTACCTGTGGTGATGAGCCGTTTGAGATCGAATGAGGCTAGAAGAGAGATGAAGTCTGTTGCATACGCCTTTTCTAGATGAATGTTGAAATCACCAAAGACTACGAGTGGGGTGCCATCCTCAGGGAAAGAGGACAGCAGCACATCCAGCTCCTCAACAAAGCTTCCCAGTTGTCCTGGGGGGCGATAAATAACTACAATATGGATCCTAATGGGAGTTGTAAGTGTAATTGCATGATATTCAAACGAGTTGTTATTGCATAGAGAAGAGAGAGTTGAGTATATCCAGTTGTTAGAAATGAGAAGACCAGTACCCCCACCCCTCCCAGACTGGCGAGGGGTGTGGGAGAAAGAGAAGTTGTTAGAGAGAGCAGCAGGGGTTGCTGAGTCTTCTGGACGGATCCAGGTCTGTTTCTGGACGGATCATCAGCTGTTTCTGCCCAGCAATTAACACAGCAAACGCAAATTACCCGAATAATGGGAGAAATCGAAACTAGCTGTTGGACAGCGCTCACTTAAGTGCTATAAAATTTAAACTGTAATACTATTCAGAGCGGCTGTTATATAAAGTGGGAACGCGTCTAATTAAAATACAAATTTGTGAGAAGGCAAAAAAAAGAAAATAACCAGAAAATCGAAAACAACCTTACCTTGTGGTAGATACTACACTGAAACAACAGGAGAACTGGATATTCAGAAAAACGACTTGCGCGCTCTTGTCTTGTTCACGGCCTGACCGCTTGTCCTGGCCTTGTTCTGGATCACTGCGAGTTTATATCTGTTTTACAGTTGCTGTTTCTGCCCAGCAATTAACACAGCAAACGCAAATTACCCGAATAATGGGAGAAATCGAAACTAGCTGTTGGACAGCGCTCACTTAAGTGCTATAAAATTTAAACTGCAATACTATTCAGAGCGGCTGTTATATAAAGTGGGAACGCGTCTAATTAAAATACAAATTTGTGAGAAGGCAAAAAAAAGAAAATAACCAGAAAATCGAAAACAACCTTACCTTGTGGTAGATACTACACTGAAACAACAGGAGAACTGGATATTCAGAAAAACGACTTGCGCACTCTTGTCTTGTTCACGGCCTGACCGCTTGTCCTGGCCTTGTTCTGGATCACTGCGAGTTTATATCTGTTTTACAGTTGCTGTTTCTGCCCAGCAATTAACACAGCAAACGCAAATTACCCGAATAATGGGAGAAATCGAAACTAGCTGTTGGGCAGCGCTCACTTAAGTGCTATAAAATTTAAACTGCAATACTATTCAGAGCGGCTGTTATATAAAGTGGGAACGCGTCTAATTCAAATACAAATTTGTGAGAAGGCAATAAAAGAAAATAACCAGAAAACCGAAAACAACCTTACCTTGTGGTAGATACTACACTGAAACAACAGGAGAACTGGATATTCAGAAAAACGACTTGCGCGCTCTTGTCTTGTTCACGGCCTGACCGCTTGTCCTGCTTACATAAATTTAACAACCAATGCTTAACAACCAATGCTGGTTGCACTTTATTTAACAGTATGTGCACTTACTTGTACTTACAATGTACTTACCGAAGAAAGTACTGGTTAATATAAGATAACTACATGGGTTAAGGTTAGGTTTAGGGGTAGGTTCAGGGTAAGTACCTAGTTATTACCAGTACATAGTATGTACATGGGGAACATGACTTTAAAATAAAGTGCTACCAATTTGGTTGTTAAATTTATGTAAGCATGTATTAAAGCAACACTAAGTAAGAATTTTTACCTTAAAATAATGTTTTCAAAATCGTTTCAGTGGTTCATCAAGTCGTGACATGGTGAAATGCACTTATGCCTCCGCTTTGCGGTCCTTTATCTGATATATCCACGCTATGTAAGATTGCCAGACCGGGTCGCGTTTCTGTAGTTCTAATGAGGACAATTCCGCTTCCAACCTGTAGGGCGACTGCAGAGGAAAAGTTCCTTGGTGTTGTTTTAAAGGGTCATGAAACCCCCCTCTTTCAGCTCAAGTCTAGCTCACAATCTTTTTGAAAAATGCAACTTAAATGGGCGTGGATGGCTGTGAGAAGGGGTGTGGTATGGCCATCACTGTCATCGCCAGTATCCCATGCATATCGACTGTCACTAAAAGCAGTGGTAAAACGTGAGGAAATGCTAGATTTTTTTTTATAGCTGGCAAAGTTAAAGTCTTATGAAATACGACACTTTATTATTGTCCTTTCAAAAGTAACTGAATGCCCTGCTATATTAGCCTAGTAAGCCTACAGTAATCGTAATTCTATTGAGAACATATTAATGTAGGCTACATGTATAATTATAATGTCATTATAAAATATATAGTTGTTTATAGACACTATACATATATTTGAAAATGATTAATTTTCCGCTTAAATTTTTTTTTTGCTAAACAGAGATCTACGCGCCCCCTGAACCCCCATAATAATAAAGATGGCTCTGTGGAGGTGGATGACTTCTCATTTTAGACACACACACACCTCTGAAGGGATAGAAAAGTCCTCGGGACTTGGTACCGCATCACTCGCAAGACGCAACCTGCATTGGTTGTCAACAAGGCGAAGTCCACCATTCTCCAATTCTCGAAGCTCAAAAATGTTTGCGGCACACACGTTTAGATGTGTCCGTGGTTGATGGAAAACCAACCGCCCGGAGCCAGAGTCTAGCCTGGGCAGCATCGCGGGGAAACATATTCAACCCAATTGGACTTTTGCACCACGAAAACAAACACTTGCGTGCGTCCCATGATTGCCTCTCTAATCTACTACGCGATATCACAGTTTGACATGTCTGTCACTGGAAAGATCCACGTGGTGTCATGAATAATTAAGAGACAGTGTCTTCTCATAGGATATGAAAACTCAGTCTCATTAATAATTATGAGACACCGATGAGTCATCAACGCACTATACTGTGCTCTGCCACGTCACAGCCTGCGATGAAGATTTTAAACCCGGAAGACGAAAATAGCGGAAAGAAACTAAAATTTAACCATTTTCACCCTACTATTAAATCTAACAGATGCTAACATTGTCTTCAATGGTGTTCAACACACATACCTCTGATAAAATCTCAGAAAATTTGGTTTAGGGTTTCATGACCCTTTAAATAAAATTCTTTTGTAACATTACAAATATCTTCACTGTCACTTTTGATCAATTTAATGCATCCTTGGTGAATAAAAGTATTAATTTCAATTCAATTTACATTTATTTGTATAGTGCTTTTCTCAATAGATATCCTTTCAGAGCAGCTTTACAGAAAATGTAAGTGTCCACATTACAATTTAGAGTAATCTGTTATGAGAGGTGACTGTGTCCAAGTAGTATATTTCAGAAATCTACATATACAAACCACGTATTCCATGTACGGTATTCATTTTAGGCAGAAACAATGAGCTCATTGAAGTAATAAATACAAGTTGTGAAAATAATGATTACAATATATAGAACATTTAGCATTGGTGCATGTTGATTCAGAGTTTGCATCATCAGAAGTCCTTGCAGGAATTGGAGTCAACTCCTCATAGGCGTTGGGGCACCTGAAGTCTTCATAAGAGGCTGGATACAAACTGGAGCTGGCATAGTCTGTAGTTACCTCGACATGGGCATCCAATGATTAAACAGAAAAGCTGGAAATGGAAAATAATTAGCGTAGACACAACATTTCAAACAAAAATAATCATGTGCAATTAATTTATCTTTTTTTATCTTACCACAAATGTATGAATTAAATATTTGTTTTCATAATAATAAGAAGCAAAACTATTTCTAAATCAGCATATTAAAATGATTTCTGAAGGATAATTTGATACTCAAGACAGGAGTAATGATGCTTAAATTCAGCTTTGTCATCCCAGGAATGAATAACATTTTTAAATTTATTAAAATAGAAAATAATTATTTAATATTTTACAATATTAAAATTTTTACTGTATTTTTGGTTAAATAAATGGATCTTTGGTGAGCATAAGAGACTTCTTTCAAAAACATTTAAAAAATGGGTAGCACTTTATTTTACAGTCCTGTTCCCCATGTGCATACTGTGTACGTATTATAGTATTACAATAACTGGGTTATAACTAGGTACTAACCCTGAACCTACCCCTAAACCTAACCTTAACCCATGTACAGTAGTTACCTTATATTACCCAGTACTTTCTTAGGTAAATACACTGCAAGCACACGTAAGTGCACATACTGTAAAATAAAGTGCAACCACATTTTGACAGGTACTATAGAGCATAATCATTTATTTGAAGACTTTAAAAATTATTCAGAAAGACCCAGACCAAGAAATATGTTTTTGCAATGAAATAAGCCTCTGCTATAAATATGGATACGTTTGGGTTGTTGCTAAAAGCATCACAGCTTTTACACTGTCATGTTAATCTTTTGTTGGGGAGTTTTCAGGTTGAAAACATTAATCAGAAATTGTATTCTTGTTAGATAACAATGTCAGTTGAAAAAGTGCAAAACCACTTTTAGGCCATGCTACATATTTGTGTCTTATGACCACAATATTCTGTGACGCTTCCAATTGGTTGTCCCGTTGACTGTCTTTTCCATTACTAAGCATAAGGGCCAAACCTCAAGGCCTCTTTTTTCAAAAAGTAGGCTAGTGTGCTGACAACATAATGCACATTATTTAATACATATGTAAATATGTCAAGTGAGACTCACAGAACACCATTCGTCATCAAAAAGAGTGGCGTGATAAGAAGTCATGAAATGAATAACCACATAAGCACATGGAGGAATAAGCATGAAGAACTTTGAAAATCAGTTTCCTTCTCACATTTTGATTTGGGTTAATATAGTTAGTTAGTTAATATAGGGTACTTTGACTATAAATTTGGTTTAATATTGTTAGTAAGTAAAGGATAGTTTGTATCATTTAAAACATAATTAATAATTAAACAACTTTAGTATTACACATTAGTTGCAGCAGAGATAAAAAAGGATCTAAGTGCAGCAGTCTTTATTCAGAAACAAACTCAAATCTTTACATAACACTCAAGAACAGGAACAGAACAACCAACTTAACACAATGTAGAACTGACAATGAACTGAAAGACACACAGGGCTTAAATAGTCAGAACAAACCAATCAAAGAAACGTAAAACACCTGTGACAACTAAATCAAACCATTTGCAACCTAGGAGACTAACAGTCAGGGAAACAGAGGATGACAGGACTAATTAACAGAACAAGAAAACCAACCTAGAAACGGCACAAAAAAGGAGATCAACTCTAAACATGACCAATCTCAAAACATGACAGTACCCTCCCCCTTCAGGAAGGTGCATCCTTGCATCGTAATACATCCAAGGGGTGGGAGGATTGGCACCTTGGAGGCTGATGAGGGGTGGCTTAGCAGAATAGGAAACATCCAAAAAAAAACATTAATAACTGTAGTCATTGTTATGAATTATTTTTAATGTTTTAATCAATTATTTATTTATTTTCCCCTTTATTGTCCTTTTTCAGGAAATTTGTCTTGGACTCAGTAGCTGCAGTAGTACCAGCCCGATCTCATGAAAGTGTGTATCTATAGCACAAATTTTATTTCTCATACCATTTATACGGCAAAAATATTTTTTGCATGCATATGTTACGCAGTTTTCCAGTGCATATGATACACACTTTATGGTGTGTAATACGCACGCACTCCACACCCCTAATCTTACCCAAGGGGTTTACAGTGCGTATCATTTGCATACAAAAAATATTTTTGCCGTATAAATGGCACAAGAAATAAAATTTGTGCTATAGATACGCACTTTCATGATCGTGTTGGTAGTACTCAACATACACTCACACATTAAAGTATAATCTACTCTATTCTACTTGCACTGCCACGGTCCCCTGAGCTACCTGCACCGCCATGGCTCCCTGCACTACCGCCACCTTCCTGGGCCCCTGAACTGCCTGTGCGACCCTGGGCCCCTGAACCGGGCGCCCTGGAGGCTTCCTGTTCTACTAAGCCACGCCTTCGTCAGTCTCAAGGGCACCCACCCCTGTGGATGTAAGGCCTCGTTTACACTGTCAGTGAAATGTGACCCAATTCCGATTTTTTACTCATATGCGACACAGATCGGATGTGTTCTATGACAGTGTAAACAGGAAAAAAACGCATGCATTCGGATATTTCGAGATCGGTTTCAGGCTTCGTTCATATGTGGAAATAAATCAGATGTAAATCGGATATGTGCCAATGCGACTGTCATGTAAACAGGCAGATCGGATTTTCTGAGGCATTAGGCTGCGTCTCCGTGGTTTAATGACGAGAGAAACCCCGACGCGCATCTGTGGATGGACGGATGGCCCGACGAAACATTGTGTCGTGATAGGAGAGGAATGTGGACACACATTGACACAACATATCAAAGGTTGGCTTGCTCATCCTAAAATTTCGGACCCACTGCTCCTCGTTAAAGCCCGCCAAGATCTCATGAAAGTGCGTTTATTGCACGATTTTTTTTCACGTGGCATTTATGCCAAAAACAGTTTTTGCGTGCATGATACGCACTTTATGGCGTTTAATACGCACGTTTACAGTGCGTATCATATGCAAGCAAAAACTATTTTTGGCGTATAAATGGCATGAGAAATAAAATTTGTGCTATAGATACTCACTTTTATGAGATCGTGTTGTATGTTCCCACCTGTCCTGAGATCTCGCTGCGCGTTCGTCCATCTGTGCAAGAAGACCCCTTTAAACATGCACGATGTTTCAGTCAAGTGTAAACACATGACTCGGATATGGGTCACAATTTAAAGAACGTGTAAACGGACGGTAAAAAAAATCGGATATAGGCAACAAATCAGAATTGGGCATCAAGACCTGCAGTGTAAACGAGGCCTAAGGCTCGAGGACGTGCCTTCCGGGAGGGCGGGGTACTGTCATGTTTTAAGTCTGTTTTTCACATTTTTAGTTTGTTTCTGATCTGGTTTCCTGTTCTGTGAATGTCAGTGTTTCCTAGTTAGATTTCTAGCTTGCTAATTAGTTCTGTCCTTTGCCTGTTTGTCTCCTTGGTAACTGATTTGAGTTAGTTCTGTTCAGGTGTGTTTAGTTAATTAGCCCTTTTGTGTGCTGTCTATTTAAACCCTGCGTGTCTTTCAGTTCATTGTCAATTCTACGTCGTTTTATGTTATTCTGTTCCTTGTTCCTGTTCCTGAGATTCTGTTTTGTGAAGTTTTGAGTTTATTTCTAAATAAAGACTGCTGCACTTAGATCATGTTTAATGCAACCAACACTGACATAGTTGTAAGCTCCATATATGGTTATTTTGGGAGTAAACTGGGTTTTATAAAGGGAATTTCTGGCTTACAAAATCTAACGTTTGTGTATATGCACACTTTTATGATGAAATCTACAAAAAGTTTTATCCATGAGGCCACTGAACCATAAGTGATGCGACCTGTTTTACAAAATACGGAAGTTTGTTGCACATAACCCCCATTGCTTTTTTTATTCAAAATATCCACAAATATTTATGTCAACTATATCTGACTAACTATCTGATATTCCGATTCTCAAATACAGTTAAGTGAATGTGTTTTATCCTTCAAACAGCTTTATAATGATCAAGTTGCTCTACAAACTTATGCTTATATTACCAAAACAATCTTACTCACATCCGCACAAAAACGCACGTGATCCCAATATTACACACACAATTACAGTATTTCAAAATAGCTGTCTTGGCAAGTATGCACTCAAACACGTTGGAAAGGTCACGTGACATTGTTAAACATCCAGGATATGCACACGTAAGGACCATTTTAAACAATTATATGGAGAAAAATCCTGGAATGATTTCCTCAAAAAACATAATTTATTTTCGACTTAAGAAAGAAAGACATCAGACATCTTGGATGACATGGCGGTGAGTAAATTATCAGGAAAATTTTATTTGAAAGTGAACTACTCTTTAAGTGAATGTTTGGTTAACTGTTGGGGAAAAACATCTGATGTGTAACATTATTTTAGATCCGTGCAGTACAATCCGTGTCTGTTTCATTAATGTTAATCAAACAATTGGGGTATCATAGAAAAAAAATATATTTGTCCTATAGATATTTGGTTTTGACTTGGTGTGTGCCAAATTTGGTGTTTTTACCAGGGATTTATAGGTATGGTTGCTAGGTGATTTTGTTTTGGAACTTTCAGAAAACTAACTAGATTTTTCTCAAAATTTACTTTGCTGACTCTATCGACTTCGAACAGGTGTAGCACATTCATTTTTTTTTTGTCTAATTTTAACATATCATACATCATTTTGAAGGTTTTTGAAGAAAATATAACATGCAAGACCAACAGAGGTAACCAAAGCTGAAGCCATGAGCTCCAGACAAAAGACACACTATGGAGCTAATGTCAGAATTCAAACACATAAAAACCAAAACCAGACCAAAAGACATGTCTGAATCTTGACACCGGACCCCTAAAATGAAAACATGTTAAGCTATAAACCAAACAGGAGTGTCACCTATCACCAATCAAAAAATAACCTCACCAAAGTGACAGAATTATCTTGTCATTCTAATACAGTTTTTACTGAAGCCACTTCATTATCAATATGAATATTGCCCAAACAGTTAATCTCACCTCCAAAGCTTGCTCACACCACTTTATACATGCCTCAAAATAATCATGTTCGACCATAACACTTTTCACTTAGAATTTTCAACATCAATTTTGAACATTTATTTTTTAAGTTTGAATGCATTTTCACAGAAATCAGTGCACAATTATAGAATCTAAATAACACACTTTGACTTTATTGACATTATTAAAGCATATGTAAAAGGAATGAATCAGAAATGTTGTTTTTCTATGTATTTGCATATAGTAATTTACTTAAGAAACATAAAAAGCAGCGGGGAAAAAATAGTATAATACTGTGAGAGTTCTAGTCCTCCCTCTCTCTGAAACTCTTATTTTACCACTAAACTGCCTTCCTCGATCCATCTTTTTAAACAAAACCATTTTTTAAGGCCATCCCCTGTTACAGAAAAAAAAGTAGTAGTAATATAAGGAGTAATGAGTTTAAACAGGGACACTGGTTGATAGCAAATCAACTTACAACAGCAAACAACTCAAAACACCCAGTGTGAGGGAAATTGAGCAGACAGGTACATTTTCCTTTATTTTTTTGTACCATTATTATTTGTAATTTTTTGGAAATTAACATGTACCACTTAACAAACATCATGTTTTTGCAGCTACCTGTCGAGTAATTTGTCAGTGATATGGTTATGTGCACTGTATTATAAATCGCGGAAAGAGTCTGCAAAGAAAATGTCAATGTTTGTAACTGCTTTCTTGGTTTTCTGACACAACGCGAGCCCATTTTTTCCTGCTGAGAAGCCAAAGATTTCTGCATTAAAGGACAGTGAGTCCATTATCTTCAACATGGGGGCGTCCACACAAAGCTCCAGTGGATTTCAGGTGATGTCTCCTGTCACCACACTGAGTCTTAGTTCCTCATTAGGAGCAGATCCTGAGCCAGAAGATGCTTCTGCAGCCTCCTGCCTCCAATTAGCTTATCTAATGGCTGTCAGCACCATCCAGATTTCCAGCTTTTATGTTCAAATAAAAGGGTAAAGAGCCCTGCCATTCTTCATCATACATAGATAATCACTTTAATCCTGATTCTATACTTAAAAATCTGTCCAGGAATAGAACTAGGTGACTTACCTTCCCTGAGGAGGTAGATGGGACCAAAGTGCAGTACAAGTGAAAATGCTGAAATACACAATACATGGTTTTAGGTTTATTTTAAACATGTTCATTTTATAAATTTGAAAAAGATTAATGATATTTGATGCTGGTTTGATTAAAGGTGAATTCTGGCATTTTGAATCTGTTGATGCTGTCACATTCATCTGGACCAAAGAAGGACAGATGTTTGACCCGACCGTGGTGTAGTTAGTCTCTGAGCCTCTTTTAGCAGCAGGGTTCATGAGGTCGGAGAGCTACAGCTCATCTCTGTAAAAGATCCAGGAGCTGTCAGACCTGCAATGTCCTGCTTTAGACTGATGTGGTCCTGGGTCAGGGAGAGGGACTTCCTCTCTGCATCAGGAATGAGAGGATGAAAAGAGGGGGGTGGTGAGAGGTTACAAATCCTCCTGTCAAACCTGTCAGAGGCATTTCAGCCCTCAGGCAGAGGAGGAAAGAAGAACGTGATATTGTAAATACATTTGTGATCCCTAGGGCTGTTTTGACTAAACATGCATTGTCTGTAAAAAAAAAAAAAAAAAAAAAAAACTCTGTATTTACAAAATTACACCTATCACACAAATGTCAAAACCAATTTTTCCAGAAATGTGTTATGCCCCGTTCGTATCAAGCCGCAACACAAAAGAGGGATCAAACAGAAACGTTGCAATCAAAGGCGTGTTTTATTGGATTAAACATACCACAATCAATAATAAAAATAAACAGAAATCTAGGGATAAGGGAAAACAAAGGGTTAACAAACAATAATATCTTGACGCTACATGTGTAAGAAATACCAGGAGCCACTCCTGAGGAGAGTTTCTCCAAAGAGTGCCTTCCTCTAAGAAGGCACAGCACTCTTTATATGCTCTATATACACATGAGCATATATATACACATTTTTGCACTGAGTTATTACAAAAAGAGTAATCAATAAAAATTTGCACTGAGTTTAGCAAAAAGAGACATTAAGTTGGAGACACAATTTAGGCTAAGCTGAGGTGCGTATCCATATGGGGAGTAGTATTAAGCAGTCTGATGGCCAGGGGGAAGAAACTGTTCAGAAATCTAGTCGTTCTGCAGAAGATGCTGCGGAACCTTCTGCCGGACGCCAGGTGGGAAAACATTCCATAGTTGGGATGGGTGGGGTCAGAGAGGATCCGGTGAGCCCGGGATAGGCAGCGCCTTTCCGCGATGTTCTTTATGCAGGGGAGCTTCGTCCCCGTGATCTTCTCCCCCATCCTCACCACCCTCTGCAGAGACTTCCAGTCAGAGGCCTTGCAGCTCCCAGACCAGATGGAGATGTAACTGGTCAGCAGGCTCTCGATGGTCCCTCTGTAGAAGGTCTGAAGGATGGGGGGCGGGAGAGATGCTCTCTTCATCCGACGCAGGAAATGCAGGCGCTGCTGGCCCTTCTTCGCCAGTGAGGAGATGTGGACTGACCAGCTGAGGTTCTCAGTGATATGCACCCCCAGGAACTTGGTGCAAATGCCCCGGTGTTGTCTACTCCTAATTTTGAAAAGCATTTTCTACTTGCAGTTGATACGTGAGAGAGCATCAGCAATTATGTTATCCTTGCCACGTATGTGTTTAATCTGCAAGTGGAAAGGTTGAAGAATAAGGCTCCATCTCATTATTCTCTGATTCTTACCACGCATTCGATCTAAGAAAGTCAACGGATTATGATCAGTGTATACCGTGATAGGACCACATACCGAGCTCAAATAGACCTCGAAATGTTGAACGGCTAAAATAAGAGACATCGTCCAGGTAAGCCTCACAACCAGTCATCCCAGACAAAACGTGATTTATCAACCGCTGAAATGTAGCGGGATTATTTCGGACCCCAAAAGGCATAACTGTGTACTGCAGGAACCTATCAGGTGTAACAAAAGCAGATAGCTCTTTAGCACGGGATGTCAATGGCACTTGCCAATAACCTTTCAAGAGGTCAAATTTACTAACGAATTGCGCCGAGCCGACACGGTCAACAGTCATCGATTCTTGGTAGAGGGTAACAATCGGGTTTTGTCAGAGAATTGAGCTTCCTGTAATCGGTGCAAAAACGATACGAATTATCAGGTTTATTCACTAAGATACATGGGGAGCTCCAAGAACTAAAACTAGGTTCCGCCAAGTCATGATCGAGTAAATAATCCACCTCTCTCTGAAGTAACTTCCTTTTTATCGGGTTGACACGATAGGCATGTTGTTTCACTGGCTGAGCCGTACCAACATCAATATCATGCTCCACAACGGAAGTTCGAGTACGAACATCAGAAAAGATTGAGTGAAACGAGCTTACCAACTCAATGATATCAGCCTTCTCCGACTCAGACAAGTGAGACAAATGGTGAGCTAAGTTAGCAAGAACTTCAGAATTATTCAACCGCCCTTCTACTTCTCCTCGCGAGGGACCTTTCATCTCTTCTGGATTGTCATCCATCTCTACAGATGTTTCCAAAACACTTGGATCTGCAATTCCAGTAGCTGTCACAACATCAACAGACAGAGAAGGAACAGGAGTTACATAAGATTTTAGTAAATTAACATGACACACCTGTATTTTCTTTCGACGATCGGGTGTATTTAATAGATAGTTGTTATTCGGGAAACACTTCGCAATCGTATAAGGTCCAGCAAACCTAGCCTGGAAAGGAGTAGTCAAAACAGGTAACAACGCCAGCACTTGATCACCTGCCTGAAAATGTCTGGACTTAACCCTCTGGGGTCGGCAATCACGCCGGCGTGATCTGCTCGCTTTTTTTCTTATCAGTGCAAAAGAGACTCAAAATACTCGGTTGATTTTGATCTTACATTTAAGTGTTATACATCATTAGATCCTGTTAAGTTTCTATTTTTTTTGTGGATACTCACAATAAAAACAAAGTGTTGTGCTTTTCACCAAATAAAGAAAAACAAACATGATGCGAGTTCTGCGTTCTCTCTGTCAGTGAAGTCCATTCTGAAACGCGTCCTAAGATTAACTGTAACTCCGCGATTACTTGTCACACAGGCACGAGAGATTTTTCTTTATGAAGCTTGAATTCTCTTCTTTTAAATGAAGTAATTTATATAAAAAACAAATATTCTCAGTTTATGCAATCTGTATGAAAAGAGAGTGCTGTCAGTATTTTTTCCCCCAGCTCATTACACTTCATTACGCGTTAATCTGACACGCCCACGGAGGACGCGCGCCATGACAATGCCCACATCAGCCGTTCCACCGCGGTGGTAAAATGTGTGGTGTATTTGCTGCCTTTTACCGCTAAGAGGCGCTACAATCATAAAAGTGTTCGTTTATTCCGGTTTATTCTCTCTAATGCGTAATCTGCTGCCACACCGCGGCTCATTCAGAGCGATTGAAAGCTGGTAGCAGATGAATTCAACAAGTGAAACGTAGCTAAAATAATTCATAATCACAAAATACTGAAATTAGGCTACTGAAATGTAATTGAATAAATAATGAAAACATTTCAACATAAAACATTGCAATAAAAACATTTAGGCTACATCAATGAGGCTTTACAACTTTAACAGCGTACAGACGGTAGCTCAGTGATCAACGCAAAAACACGAGCTTCTAGGAGCTTCAATCGACCCGAGATCGAATCTCAATGTAGCATACATGTTGTTAACCGATGTTGTCCTACAGCGTTTATATTTTACCACCTTGATGCTTAAATAGTAACTGTTTATAACTGTTTACTTATTTAAAGTCAAGAGTTTTGTTTAATTATCATTACAACATAAATTTGCTACATTCCTGTAGAACCGCAGCCGCTGCACAAACGACAAAAACTGATGAAGGAAGATTGTCAGCCGATTGCGTCAGAAAATGAAAATGAAGAAGCTCGTCTTTAGTCTGCTAAATTATTGTGTAATGTAAAAGAACACTAAAATTACTTAAGTTTGAAACCAAGTTCGAACATTTCAAGGTTTAAATAAAGGGTCGGGACAGTTTTTTTAAATTTAAAACAGGGTTGCATCGGGTTTAGAGTTTATTTCTTTTGCGATGCAAAATAAGAAACACTAGGCTAATCTTATTCTTGCGACATTTTAAATTTGTATTGCCAAAGAAATTACAGCTAAATTAAACAATTAAAACAGTACAAAACGAAAATTGTCCAAAGAAACATAATTGAATTAAAAACATGCGTTTTTCTTTGCCTCTCTCGCGCTGGATCTCTTTTTAACAAGTTTATTTAGTCTCCCTCGCTGCGCGCACCGGGTCTCTCTCGAAATTAAACATTTCAGGGTAAAAACACATCATACAGCTGATAATACTGTATGTCGCTGCGTGTCAGCCATACAAATCACGAAAAAATTATTTAGCCTTTAATTGTTGCTTCAAAGACACAGCATGCCTTGTTGAATTCACCTTACAATAACTTCAATTTAAATTTTGTGTGAAAAAAACTTTAAATAGGCTACAATAAATAAACTACAATATTTATAATTTAATAAGATATGGGGCCTACATTTGGACACAGATTTATCCTTACAATAATTTTGCCTGCTCATCAGGCTGGCTATCCGACACTCTCCATATGAAAGAGGAACATTAACACCTTTGTTCAGCAACTGTCCCTCCAACCCCCCACAGGCTATCGGAGTCTGAGGCTGACTTAACACAAAGAGAAGTCGCAATTCACACTTAAATCGCTATTCTAGACAGTGTTGATAATGAAGGAATTAAATGATTTAAGTTACATGTAGCCTAGTGATATTTCTGTCAAGTTTATTACTAAATATTTCATTATTTCAATTATTGATGAAATAAAACTGGTTTGGGACAGCTTTTTCCAAGCAAAACTAAATATAATCTGAAAAAAAACGCTTGTTAATTTGTTGTCATGAACAAAATGTTCAACTCAATATTAAAGTCTACAGGGATCTTTGGATCCTTACAACCAGGCATGCAATTTGTGAATTAATTTTTATTTTATTTTGTATTATTCAAATAAATATCGAAACACGGTGCTTCGTGGTAATGCTGCTAAATTAAATAACATTTATATAATAATTATGAACTTAAATGAAACAATATCGCAACATTTCGACAAATACATTATTTGATCTGTTTTTACATTTTAATTTAGGGCGATTTCGCCTACATTTAATTAGAGCGAGATTTTCACCCTTGTCTTGTCATTTTCTCATTGGGAAGCGCTTACATTGCATGTTTGAGTAGATCCTCTGTACCTCTCGTTTTCATATGGATTAGCCTACACAATCAGATAACATTTATTAGCCTAAATATTTAGACATTTGAAAGGCTTTAGACCTAGCCGATTTCTTATCGTGACTGAGCTGAAGTGGCTTTCAGTTCATTTTTGTGACGCGCAGTTCCCGGAGACAGAGACACAGATATACTGTTTTTGTCGTTAGCCTAATATGAATACAAGTTTACAGTTTTGAACGATGTAAGCTACTCTACTCTTATCTGTTTGACCAAAAAATTACGGAGTCGCCTATTAAGTTATTTTAGCTGTAATATTGAGAAAAATAAATTAACCTAAATGAACGCTCCGCCGCGTTTGTCGAACACTAACTCACGATGCCAGAATAAAACCCGACTTTAGAAAAATGCATAGGGCCACTCGGCGTGGTGTGCCAAAACACTTAATTATAAACTTCAATATTTCATTCAAAATAATCTCAACACGCTTTGTAAAATTTTGAAAAGCCGTGCATGCATTAGGGCCACTGGAACTAATAAACAACTGAAACGCTGGTTTTGATTTTATTGTTTGTCGTTTAAACGTGCCTGTTGCATATCTCTATTTTATATATTTGATATTGGTGAAGTAGCCTATAGCATTGATTAGCTGTGGAGGGAGGGGTGTGGGGATTAAAATAATTCAGCAGAAGCAGGGATGTTTAGACCAGAAGGAAATCCCAGTCCCCCCTGGCAAATCACACTTTCCTTAAAACCATGTTTTTTTTAAAACTCTAGGTTGTAGGGAGGGAACAGACCTCTCTGCCATGTGCGCGCACGGTTTGGAGCACAATATCTGTCTCGCATGCACGCTCGCTCTAGATAGATTACGGGATATTTTAACTAATTTGCGGTATAACTAGTCGATCACGAGTGGCTCAACAGGTAGATCTATAGATAAACTATATCTTTCAGGAATTTGACCGACCGGATTGACACTTCAGCGTGAGAAATCGGGGGTGTGGCGTGAGAGCCTGGAATCAAATAAAAAAAATATATATAGCCTATATATATAGGCTATATATAATTTATTTTTTTACAGAACTGCTTTTTAAATTACGATTGGTAGCCTATTATTATACAGATGCAAAGTCGTTCTGTTGGATACTATTTTGTTCCTTAGTGTAAAATGGAAATGCATGATAATTGTATTTTATAAATATAAGCAAAAAAACTGTATGGTGTAGCCTAACAGAGTTTTAGAGCTAGACAAATCTAAATAAATCTAAAATTTACAGCAGACCATGTTTGTGCGGGATTTGAACCCGTGTCATCTTGATGATGAACCGTAAGTTCTACCGCTCGTGAGCGAGAAAACGTTTTGTCTTTAGCCTGTGAGTGTAGGCCTATACTTTAGCCTTTTACAGTTTTAAAAGATTATATCTTATATAGATTATACCAACAATTTGTTGTAGGCTTATTTGGAAATTACCATAACTTGTAGTATTTCATCCTTAGGCTACTGTTAATAGACATTAGCCCCACTTACGTTTTGCTAAATGTCCCTTTGCGCCACCTGGCGGTCATTTCGCGTACGACTATGAAATGCGACCGCGATGGATGGCTAAAAGGTGTGACTAAAAATGTGCTTTTGGCTTTCATTTATATTTTGATTGTTTGTATATATATATATATATATGTGTGTGTGTGTGTGTGTGTGTGTGTATATAAATATTTATTTATTTATATATATATTGTCCTTGCATTCTTTCTTGTGTGACACCACTGAATGAAAGGCTCATTAGTATGCAGTCTGCTCAGGTGAGAACTGCCTAATTATTCATGAGGGGGTTGGGCCGTTCCGCCCATCCGCATATTGCCTTTGCAAACAAAAAAATGTTTTTCACAATTTAAAACAATCTATTGTTTTATGTGAATGATTAGGCAGAATGATTTTCAGATCAATTTGAAGCAAAAACTCTAGGCGACAACATCCACTAGTCAAAAGTCTTGTGGACAGATATTTAGTATGTTATTTGTGGCCTTATATTAGAAACTTTATTTTTTAGTTTTTTCAATAACCACACATAAACAATATTCTCTCAAAAATACAAACATGTACATACATGTTGATAACATATTATGGTAGCCCTGTGTGTGCTATATAGAGTGTAATTTCACCTGTGCCATTAATATGTTTATAAGCAACTGAAAAAAGCACAAATGTCAGAGCATGCCAAAACATCTCAAGGACCCCGAAAACACCTCAGACCCCAGAGGGTTAACTTTGCGATCAAACAACCTCTGCATCTTTCCCTGAGATTTGACTAACTTCCACAGAGCAATAGCTCTAGCTTCGTAGAGACGATAACGGAAACTACTTACATAGTCTAAAACATTCTCAGGAGGGTCTAAATTCGTCCACTCATCTGCCAAGACAGCGATAGGGCCCCTAACAGTGTGTCCAAATACCAACTCATTAGGGCTAAACCCTATGCTCTCCTGTACAACCTCACGAATAGCGAGCAACATCCAAGGAAGTCCTTCCTCCCAGTCAGTCAAGTTCAACACAATAAGACCTCAAAAGTGACTTAAGAGTCTGATGGAATCTTTCCAGACATCCTTGACTTTGAGGGTGATAAGCACTTGATATATTATGTTTAACTTTAAGTTGTCGCATGACCTTAGAAAAGTTTCGGGACATAAAATTTGAACCCTGATCAGACTGAATGGTTTCCGGAATGCCAAAAGTTGACATGAAACTGGTTAAAGCCTTTAAAATAGCTTTGGAGGTTATTAATCTCAGAGGATAAGCTGCGGGGTAACATGTAGTCTGACACATTACTGTGAGTAAATATGCATGTCCAGCCTTAGATCGTGGTAAAGGACCAACGCAATCAATAGTCAAGTGTGCAAAAGGTGTTGTAACTGCAGCAATAGGCTGTAAGGGAGCTAACGGAACCTTTTGATTTGGCTTACCTGTCACCTGACAAGTATGACAGGCTCGAATATAATTAATCACATCTCGCTTACACCTAGGCCAATAAAATTTCCTTAACACTCTATCATAGGTCTTTCGTACCCCCATATGACCAGCCATGCGCTGATGTGATAATTGTAGGAGGTCTTGACGGAAATTAAGTGGAACTAAACGATTTGGATCCTAGGATCGAGTGAAAAGTCAAAGTTCATAGGTTGTTGTCTATAAAGCAATCCATCTTGAAAAAAATAGAAGGGAGATGAAGTCTTGTCTTCTCCTTCACGAGCTAAAGAGAACAATTCTTGCAGAGTATCATCCACCTGCTGTGCTTTGATAAGGTCATCTCGAGTCACACTATAAAGCGGAGATAAAGAGCAAGACACGTTAACATGGTCATCACAGATAAATGGACATTCTGACACTGTATCAGACGTATCAGTCTTATGGTTAACAACAGCATGTGAATCATGCACAGGAATCACATCTTCCTCATCCGTACACACAGTACAATAAAAGTATCACAAAGAATGTTTTCAGTTTCATCTGGCATACTTTTCTTAGCCATCGCTCGAGTTATTGCACATGCAGGGTATAGATTAGGACAGTCAGAAGATCCATCTAATTTCTCAACAACAGAAACCACTACAGGTGGAACACCAGCGTCAGACTTTTCCCAAACATTTCCCCCGGCTGAATCATTGCCAAGTATGAAAGTGACACCTGAGACAGGAAGCATAGCGCGAACTCCAACTACCACCTCACCTGACACGAGTTTAGAATCAAGATGAATGCAGTGTAGAGGAACTTCCATGAACCCCATCTCAAGTCCTCTAACCAGTACATGGGTTCCCGTATCAGTACGTTCAGACAACGGCAACAGTCCTTTCAACAAAAAGGATTGCCCCGCCCCAATATCTCGTAGGATGCGTACAGGTACAGTCTCATCTGAATTAGGCAAAGCCACGGTCCCTTCAGTGAGGAATGGTGCAAAATCGACACTATTTTTAACACTCTCCATCTCAGTAATATCTACCCGTTCAATCCGTTCATTAAATCGAGCAGGAGTATGATTCACCTTTGATGTAGAAATTAAACCCACAGGTTTAACACCCTTATCTTTCTTTTTGAGAGTGATACAGTCTGAAATTTTATGCCCTGGCTTCTTACAGTAAAAACAAACCATCTCAGCTTTCATACGTGAAGTATTATCAACAATATTTGACACAGTATTCTGGCGTGAAACCATCTTTTTAGGTCTAACAGTAACGCTCAACTTAGACCTGCTCGAATCGTTGAAGTGATTGACAGAAATTTTATGAGTAAGAACAAATTAATCTGCCATAAGAGCAGCATCGGACATTTTACTCACTCTATGCTCATTGAGATACATAGCAACAGCATTTGGAACACAGTTTTTGAGCTCCTCTAAAATAATCAGTTCTCTAAGCTGTTCCTTGGTGGTTACTTTTACTGAGGTACACCAGCGGTCAAACAAATTCTCTTTCTCTCTAGCAAACTCAAGATATGTACAGTTTTCAGCCCTAAAGTGACTTCTAAATTTCTGGCGGTATGCTTCAGGTGCCAGTTCATAAGCATGCAAAATAGCAGACTTAACGATTTTATAATCACCACTTTGTTGTTCCATAGTCAGCGCTGAATAAACTTCCTGAGCTCTTCCTACTAAAACACATTGCAACAGTAAGGTCCAAAATTCTTTTGCCCATTTTAAAGACTCTGCAACACGTTCAAAATGTTGGAAATACTTCTCTACTTCCCTCTCCGAAAACAGCGGCACAAGTCTAATGTTTTTGTAAATGTCAAAACCAGGTGCAGTAAACACGGTTTCCACAGACGATGCGTGACGTGGAGTTTCAACTGTTTGGGCACGCAACTCTAACTCCATTTTCCTCAACTGAAAATCTCTTTCCTCCCTTTCAGATTGTAATTCCAGTTTACGTAGCTCCAGTTTCTGTTGTAACTCTAGCTTTCTCATTTCAAAATCACTTTCTTTCAGTGCACAAGCATCACGCTCAGCACGTAATTTTTCCGCATCCACACATAACTGTTTCTCTTGCAAAGACATCTCACTAAATTGTACATTTCGATCGGCAGCGTAAAGAGGAGAGGTTAAAGACTCTTCAGGATCAATATCTTGAGCTCTAAAACCTCTATAACACCCTGCTCAAAAAGTGCATTTTTCACAACTTTCACCAGCGTTTCTTTAAGCTTCTTATCATTACTCGTTAGCTCCACATCAAAGGGCTCGGCAATCTGCAACAACTCTTCCTTCGTGCATCTCTCCAGTAAGATTTCCGAAGGAAATGAGAAGAAATCCTCGATCACCGACGACATTTCTGTTAAAAGAGGCAGCAGAGAAACACAGCAGCAATACAACCACACGCGTGAGACGCCGCTAAACTAGAGCACTAGAACTACAAATCCCATCAGCCACTTCGCCCGGAATTGTCACACACACACACGCTCCAGTTGCAACCCGCACCTTAGTTATGAGATAAACACAGACTTACCAAAAGTCATCTCTCAAATTATCTTCATACTCAGCAGACATCAAATACGCAGATGCAGAAAACAAAAGTGTCACCTTAAATGAAAATGAGAGACTCCAGTTCCTAACTATGAACAACACTAACTAAACCTACCTAATCTTCAAAGGTGTACCGGATTCGGGGCGGTATTTAAACGCTGAACTCAAGGACAATTGGCGTTTTAAACCAAAAGCCCGAAGCGTACCTCCAACAGAGATTTAAAACCCCCGTCCAGGATAACCTTAAAAAATAATAAAGGAAAAATAACAAAAAAAATAACAAACAGTGCCTTGATGGAGGAGTTTCAAACCCAGCTGAGGACACTCTAAATAACTGAAGTCTACTCATTCAAAAAGGTGAACACACTAAAAAGACATTATGTATTTACTCACAAATGCAGCAATCCAGGACGAGCGCCCAATTTTATGTTATGTTCGTATCAAGCCGCAACACAAAAGAGGGATCAAACAGAAACGTTGCAATCAAAGGCGTGTTTTATTGGATTAAACATACCACAATCAATAATAAAAATAAACAGAAGTCTAGGGATAAGGGAAAACAAAGGGTTAACAAACAATAATATCTTGACGCTACATGTGTAAGAAAATACCAGGAGCCACTCCTGAGGAGAGTTTCTCCAAAGAGTGTCTTCCTCTAAGAAGGCACAGCACTCTTTATATGCTCTAACTAATTAGCAATTAGCATGAGGAAAATCAATCAGGAACTCCCACTACCTGGACCAATTGGATCAGGAGACTCAGGGACGTCACAAATGTCAATAGTGTTGAATATACAGTTTTGTGTATGTTTTAATAGATAAAGAATATAATGTGGGATTTAATAGAAATATAGAGTTAATGTATATATTTTTTTCATTCCTACTCTGAATAAATTAGAGGAAACTGCATAAAGTACATAAATTAGAGGGAACTGTAAAGTATCATATTATTTAAAATGTCAGAAAAGTATTAGTGCCTTGATTCCCAACAGTTAGCAACATCAAAAAAGACATGCTGCGAAAGTCTTCAATTGTTCTTCATTTTAACTTTACCTTCCATGCAGTGTGAAGTGAGGACATAACCCTTGTTTGACAGTTATCTCTCTCATGAGGACTGCTCATCAGGTGTGTGATGTTTGACATGTGAACACAGCAAGGGTTTATCAGGCCCATTTGACAGGACCAAGTCCCTGAACATGTTTACATTATCCCTGCATTCTGATGAAGGTCAGGACTAAACAACACAGTAGCGTGGTGATATCTGGCTACTGGGAGCCAGTAGCAAACATACTCTTACACCTTTATTTTTTTCTGTCTTGGGAGAAGTAAAATTTTCATATGGGGATTCAACAACCAGATGCATTTACATTTGTCCAGCTGCTTGTCAAAATGTGTCTAAAATGCTTCTCAAAAACCTTAAATGGGTCTTGCAGATGCTAGTACCCTTATGATAAGTATCTGGAGGGTAGTAGGGAAGGCAAAAAGACCAATATTAGAGTTAGAGGCCATTCAATTGATTTAAAGTCACCATGAAATCAAAATTGACAATTTCTTTACAGAATGTTGCAGTGTTTATTATAAATGATTTATCTGTGCAGTGTGCACATCACTATTTATGTATTTCTTAATTCAAGTAGGCTACAGTTGCAAATTTTTATCAAAAACATCTGCTCTCTTTATTACATACGTCTCAGTAGAGGGTGGGACTAAATATCCTCCACAACTGACTGCAAATTGACATTCAGATCTGCCTCCATTTAGATAGCAACACCCAACTTCCTACAATTCAATCAATTCCCAAGGACAAAAAACAAGTCCCTTGGACTAAGTCCCTACACCCCTTTTTTTTCTCATTCCAGAAGCCGTTTCACTCAGCCGATATACATCACAATAAGGAAGAAAAAACTGCGCAACTTCCGTTTCATGCAGACTTCAAAGCAAAGTTGTGTGATGTGAGAAGTGTTTTCGGTTCAAGCAGACCTAAATAACACAGCATAATTATAAGCTGTAAGGTATGATTAAATTAATTAGGTATATGTTTGCTTGAAAAAAAAAATAGGTCTTTAGTCTAGATTTAAACTTGTCCCAAACAGTGCTAGCAAGACTATTTCATTGTTTAGAAGCCAAGTAAAAAAAAAAGAAAAAAGATCTACCTTCTTACCAACAGGATGTGATTTTGGGACCATAATAAACGTGATGAATTATAGCAAGAGTATAAGTACTGCGGAGATGGCCCATTCAAGGCTTTGTAGGTAATTAGCAGGGTTTTTTTTTTTTTTTATTAATATGAAACCTGACAGCTAGTCAATGTAGAGACAATAAATTCTATGCACAGTATAATACACAAAATTGTTTCCCAACAGCATTCCCAAACTCCTACCTTCCTCTCCTCCCCTGTCCTACATTGTTTGGACATACAGTAGTGCTACCCCTCATTCATGCCATTGTTAAGCCTTAAATTGACATATCAAGCCTGTAAAACAGTAATAGTATTTAATAATGTATTTAATAGTATTTAGGCATACCAACCTACAAATGCCTTGCTTATATTACTCATTAAACTGAATTGAAGAAGAATGTATTCAAGATTGCACACTTCACCTTTAAAGTTAATAAATTTTTTAAATAACCTATCTATCTCAGTGTCCTTCTCTCTCTCTCTCTCTCTCTCTCTCTCTCTCTCTCTCTCTCTCTCTCTCTCTCTCTCTCTCTCTCTCTCTCTCTCTCTCTCTCTCTCTCTCTCTCTCTCTCTTTCTTATTCTCTTTTTTTCTTATTCAGGGCAGAATACTCTGTGGCATTAAAGATGACAAGGTCATCATCTCATACACTCACTTTTCGACATGATTTATGAACCTCTGTACATCCGATTCCACTTTACAATACACATATTCCCTGTGTGTGATTGACTTTCAGCTCTCTCCCAGAGGTCTGATCTCCCTTTTTCACCAATACAGGACAGAAGTGAGAAAAGGTACAATATGCATGATGTTTCCCATTCAGGGCTTGATCATAGTTCTGCAAGGTCTTTGGGTATGCATCTTTAGAGGCCCTCAATGCATTCCATTAAAAATTGCTTTTGGGGTCCTATCTTGTGCTGTCTGCTGAGGGTCTCAGCGCTCACCTTGCAATCTACAGTATGCACTGAGGGCCCAGCTTTCTTTGGAAGGCTTTGAAGTCCCTTTGATAGTGTGAGGTCCAAGGGAGCTGGCACCTCTGACCCTGGTCCCATTGCAACAGCCTTTAAAGGTGTAATTTAGTTTTAGTTTTTTGCACAAAAGGAACATTCAATCATTCATTCTAAATCTGTCACAAACACTTGTTTATAGTGCAACGTCTCTTCTAGGACTTAAGTAAATTACCACAGTTATTTTGTTTGCATAGGAAAAAATATCAAGGCCCCCCACTATTGCATGTGAGGAACTGGTTTAAAAAACATTATCCATAGATTTAATGCCATAATTTATAGACAAAGCATTGTGCAATTGTTTACTCACGTTACGATGGAGATGCTGTAAGGTCCAAAAACAGCACTGCTCCATCTGTCAATAAATGTTTATTTGTAAAAATCTGCATTAATCTGTTCATTGTTTACAAAACAATTTGCCTGTAAAATGTTCTAAACAAACACATAATACCAGACATCATTAAAAACAATGTCATTCCTGACACTGGGGTCCTTCAGAAGGCTGTGCAGATCTACTAACACACTGTCTAAACTGGAAGTGAACATTCCAAAAATGTCCATCATCCATTTGTCTTGTTGTCAGGAGTACATCAGTAATAGAACAGGGCATCTGTCTACTGTACATACCCTGTGTCGCCAGTTTTATTGATTTTAATGGTTTGTTTTTGATGCAATGCAGCACTTGAGTACATTCAAACATATACGAACAGCAAAACATCTGACGAGATTCACCAACATATTAATCGTTGTGCAAACTACTTTATGAGTTGCAATACGCATTAGGTGTCTGTTAACCTGAACACATTTATTTTGCTCTAACTGCTCTGTTTCTCCTTGTCACTTCTTTGTTCACCACTGGTGGGCTACGAAACTGATAAGGTAAAGTACAAATCTTTCTGAGCAAGTTAAAGTCAATAGGCCTATGTTTATATCAACTAGCCTGCATAATAATACATCAGGTTGAAAGGCAGAGACATTAGAATGTAACTCTATCGCCCCCGTGAGTACTGAGGTTTGTTACCACCAGACCAACACACGAGCACGTCAAGCATATATGTGTGCCCTTAGATTTTTTTTCAGAACTTGTTTCAGAGAAAAAGAGACGAGCAAAACAAATGTAATTTGCCCGACTGCCACATAAGTAATGCATTTTTGTTTTCATCAATTAAAAAAAGTTATTTTTACTGGATTTTAGGAGTTTTCAGAGAACTTGATAGTCCTAAAAGAACAATAAACGTATCACTGCAGAGTGTAACTATTACAGTTAAACAATTCTGGCACAACTGTTTACTTAGAAAAATGTCATTTTATATTACAGCACATTACAGATTGAATGGTCATGATCCAGTTAACAGAATCAATGGCCCAAAAGGCAATGTTGTTTAATGTTTGAGTAAAAGGTTTTTTGTTTTGTTTTTTTGATCCTCTTAGAAATGACACAGTGTCATAACATGGGCCCCCAAATCTTCATATAGGGTGACAAGGCATCCTGTTTTTCCCAGGACAGTCCCGTATTTCAGCTCTATTTTTAGTGTCCAGACTTATTATGAAAACAAATCCTGTATTTAATTTTCCCCAAAAATGTCTTTATTGCTGAGCGATTGAGCAAGTAGTAGTCTTCTGTCATGCGAGAATAGCCTAATCAAAGGTTAGCCAATCACATCATAGTATATTTTGGAGGACAAAATTACTATCCAATCACAATTCCCTATCGATTAACTTGCAGTTAGTGAAGGCGGGATCCGGCATCAGTGTTTTAGTGCTGGAGAGTGCAGACGAGATCAAGTTGGACGAGAAGATGTCACAAAAAAACAGAAAACAAAAAAACGTTGCACAATTGACCTTTCGCCGGCCCCTCACCCAAAACGGCCATTGTCCAATCACACATCAAAGCAACCGTTACTATGTGAGCAGGTCTGTCAAACATTGACTCCAAGCAAGATGGTGAAGCGGTGCGCCCACGGCGTTTGTAAATCGGACACTAGGTACCCCGAGAGATTGTCTGGAGTAGTTGTGTTCTTTCCGTTTCCAAAGCCGAAAACACAACGTGAGCGGTCCCTACAATGGATAAAACAGTGTGGACGGCCCCACTCCCAGTTAAATGTGTAACAATGTAAAACATGGTTAACTGGCGTGCAGCGTGCGTGAGATTGAGACACTGAGATTAGTCAAAGAAACATGGAGAAAGCAGATCAAGAGGATCCACAAAGGAATTACGTTTTCTAAAGGGTTGTTGTTAACATGATATTCTCGGGGGAAAATGAGCAGCTGTCAACTAGCAGTGCAGCACCGTAGACTACAGTTTAGAGGAGTGCACGTTCGCAACGGGGAAAGCATGATGCTTATTTGACAACATCAGTTCATATATCAATATCGTAACGAATAGAAATAACCTTGATGTATGGTTATCTGCATCTTTCCGTCTCTTATGTATAGTTACTTTTTAAACACGAAAATCGCATTCAGCATGACATGCAATCGGTTGTCGTGGTAATGAACAACCTGCTTGTTAAAGCGAATGTATAATCCTGTATGTAGCAGGACGAGGAGAGGGGCGATCACTCCCTCAACCCATGTAGCTGACTACGCCACCCTGTTAAACAGGGAAATATTAATATTACTATTATTTAACCACCTACGAAAAAGGACACAGGAGCGTGGTTATCGAAGGAGGGTCTGAGACGTGGATACCAAAAGTACAAAAAGTTTTATTTCAATCATCAAGCAGCAATCTAAAAAGACACATTAAACGACTGAAGGACCAGGTTATCACATACATTAAATACCCCAAACACGAGAAGGAAGCCGAGGCTTATCAATGGCAGAAACAACTAGCTTAATGAGCACAAGGCTCCTGTACCACCCTGTGCACCGATCTCACCACAACACACGCACACCAACAAGGTCAAGCACAGCACTCCGTGACAGAATCCCACCACCGCACACGAGGGCCTATGAGTGGCCTGCCCTAAAGCCTCGGCTCCTGTAACAAAAACACAATTAACAGTATAATTTCCAAATAATAAGATAACAATTTACATTTAAATCAAGTTACAAAAGAAAGAAAACAAATAAAAAAAAAACAGTTATTTACACACTAAAGGTTCATGCATCAAACCACGCTGAGGTTAAGAATTTGGGCACCGAAACTGGGTGGATATTCACTCCACTTTCATGCTTCACCAGCAACCCGGCGATCACATAAAAAGATGCTAGAAAGCAGATGTTACGATACACTTAAAACGAGCGCCCACGCGAGTTTGATACATGGGTAGACAAACAAACGAGATAAAGCAATAACACTGAAAAATAAAATAAAATGTACAAAAGCAAAATACACAAACACATGAACCGAGCGCACACGCGCTCATGAGCGAGTTGTCCAAACGAAACCAAGGTAGACACAGCAGCAGTTTCAACTAGTGTTGCCCCGCAGGCCTCATTGACCGCACTCGTCTCCGCGAACAGATTATTCCTGTCAAGATTCAAACAAAATTACAACAAACATACATAAACGTTGCGCAGTAGCGGTAGTTAGGCATACCTTTACTTCATAGCGGGTCGCAAATCGGAGTCACACACACGGACGAAGGTGTCGCCATAACAACGGCACGGGAAGGCAGGAGGGGCATATGAATAGCCACCGCCAACAACCCCCAGCAACGAACCATCTGCCATAGCTATAGACCAAATGACCATTACATAAAGTCACAAATCTATGCGCTAACTAGTTAACCAAACACATACCTCAGGCGGACGAGATGAAAACAAACCGGAATGGGCGGTCCCCGGCAATGACGCACAGGCGGTGACCCACACAACCACAAACATGCTTTCGGTACCTTTTAAACGCTGCCTCGCAGAATATGATTGGACAGTACATTACCAGCGAGCATTGAATTAAAAATAACGAGACTCTGTACGTCCCACTACATGTATCTGAGGCAAAATTACTAAATATGCAGCGCGAGTTATATATTTCTAACTCCAAACAATTAGCCACTGAACCAGCTTATAAACTCTTCTTCAAGGCTGTGCTGGTTGCATTTGAGGTACAGGTCATGGGGTTTCTCAGATTTCGCTTGAGACCGGTAAGCATTAGCCTCGATAGTAGTCGTGTCTCCTTCATTGCGTATTTTTATATTTTGAATATATCCCTCCACTGCATACTGTAACCCCTTTTTGCCTCGATCTGGAGGATATCGCTGAGGTATTGCTCCAAAAAAGGTCACTGACACGCACGGGTATACCTCTTCCCGTCATGGCAATCTGTCGCGCTGGTCGTGTTTGACCATTTGTTTGACGGGCGTACTAACAATAACTAGGGGGCGTGGCTTTTGCGAACAGTCAATTAAGCACGTCCTGATTTTGCCGTGTTAGACTTGTTCCTGGGTCTTGGATAATTTAATCATATCCCTACCCCTAAATCTAACCCTACCTATAAGTTATCCCTAAAATCAGAGGTAAATGATAAGTAAATAACACTTATCTAGAAGCACCTAACCCTGGTTGTAAGCCTAAACTTGACATAAACTGTAAACTTTCCCTCAAATTCAATTCAATTCAATTCAAATTTATTTGTATAGAGCTTTTCACAATACATATTGTTTCAAAGCAGCTTTACAGAAAGTGCATTTCAGAAATGTACATAGAAAAATACAGTTAGTTAATCATGTATTAATTTAGGGCATAACATGTCGCCGGCGTTGAGTCGTCTCTTCACGGGCGTTTAGTCATCTCATCGCAGGTGTTGGGGCATCTGAAGTCTCCGTGAGAGGCTGGATACAAGCTGGAGCTGACGAACGCTATTTACCTCGGGACTAGCGTCCCGAGATAACAGCAGAAAATCAAATCTGATTGGTTGATTGGAATGTTGCTTTAAACTTGTCTCTCATATCTAATTGGTTGATTGGAATGTTGTTCCAGGTGTTGATCCAGAAAGATGTTGATCCAGGAACATGTTGCACTTGGTGAAATCAGGTTCTGCTACATTTGACG
>NW_026606803.1:0-52500 GCF_029890125.1 Rhinichthys klamathensis goyatoka
GTCGTGCTCATGTTTGCTTTCCAAGCAGTATTGGCTTGGAAAGCAACACTCTCCAGTGTGAGAGTTATTAGTGCTGGTGTTTCTCTGCCGGCTGGATTATATTGCCACATAATGAGGTTTTGTTTGACGCACTGTAATGGAGTTGACGCTGAAGATCATTCCAGACGTCTTCTGATCCGGTCTGGGTATCGATGTCACATCTGGAAGTGCAGAACTCATTTATCTGTGCGTAATGTGTGAATGAGAACATTAATGTGTGAATTACATCCCTGAGAGATTCGACAGCCGTCAGGAGACGAGGAAACCCGTCAGGCGCTCTATTGGTGGAGTTCTTCATTCTGATTGGTTGACAGACTTCCCAGGTGTTGATTAATGAAGTGCAGGTTTATTGACTCGGGATGTGATCTTTATTTCTACAGCGCTTTACACAGTACTGATTGTTTTAAAGCAGATTCACAGTGAGAACTGGAGAATAACAGAATTCAATTGAGCTGTAAATTTACAGTAAACGGTCCATTTGATGATTTAATGAGTTTAATGATTAGATTTGTTTTCTTTCAAAGATGCATTAAATAATCAATCAAAACTATTATCATTTAGCCTACCAGATTTAATACTTTAATACTAGATAGAAATACTTCTCTGTAAAAAACGCCTCTGAGAATAATGCGTTAGTGTGTGATATCTAACTGGCTTTTATTTTATTTTACTTTTTTTTTTTTTTGTATATATATTTTATTTTGTGTTGTGTTATTTTATTTTATCCTATTTTATTTTGTGTTGTGTTGTTTAATTTTGTTCTATTTTATTTAATTTTATTCTATTTTATTATTTTATTTTATTTATTAAAAACTTTTGCGTTGTGTTGTTTTATTTTATTCTATTTTATTTCATTTTGTTTTGTTTTATGTTGGGTTGTTATTTTATTCTATTCTATTCTCTTTCATTTATTTATTTATTTATTTTATTTTTATATATATTTTATTTTGCATTGTGTTTTATTTTATCCTATTTTATTTTATTTTGTGTTGTGTTGTTTAATTTTATTCTATTTTATTTCATTTTATTATATTATATTTTAGTTTATTTTATTTTATTAAAAACTTTTGCATTGTGTTGTTTTATTTTATTCTATTTTATTTCATTTTGTTTTGTTTTATGTTGGGTTGTTATTTTATTCTATTCTATTTCATTTATTTTATTTTGTCGTGTTTTATTTTAGTTTGTGTTGTGTTATTTTATTCTATTTTATATCATTTTATTTGATTTTGTTATTGACAATAATGAACCCACATTAATTAAAAGCATACCGATTTCTCCCTGCTTTTATTAGATGGTTAGAGTTATTAAATGAAGCGGTCGCAAATGCTGTAAGTGTTTCTCAGAAACATACGCACCTATTAATATCGTTTACCTGCGGTTACCCTGGTTACCGCAGACACCTGTGTTGCTATGGTTACAGATGTTGTGAGTGATTAAGCAGTGGGCGAGTGAATCAGCGAGAGCTAATGCTGTCGAGGACGAGTCCATCATTCTCTCATGATCCTCAGCGTATCGATCTGTCAGCCGGAGAGTTCTAGATCAATACATCTGTTAATCACTCGTGTGATCAGCTGACATCTGAAACTGACGAAAGGTCAGACGCTTCGCTCCAGCGTTTCTGAGGACTCAAGCGCACACCGATGGATTCTTCATGTCCATATGATCATTAATGCATCATTCAGAAAGCGTAGAAATCGAATATCTTTTCATATCAAAACTGATCGCACTTGCACATCAACTTTTCCTGGTCTCTCGCTTTTAATGCATTCATTTTATTTTATTTAGATTATTTCTATAGCTTCAATTGTTTTATATCTTTTTTTTTTCTTTTTTTTATTAGCTGATATCACGAATATAGAAATAATTAGTTAGGTGTGTGAACTCACATTCATTAAAGGTAAAAAATACCTAACTTGCATTTTATTTATTTTATTTTTTATTTATTTTATTTTATTAAAACACTTTTAAGGAAGCTTTAAAAGTTAATTGTAACTATCATATGGCCTATTACTGTAAACATTTTTGGACACATATTTTAATTTAAATTATTTTAATTTAATTATTCTTCTTGTTTGTAAAAAAAAAAAAACTCTTAAAATGTTTACAAATACTCTTTTGGAAAATGAGTCAGTTGTGTGAACTTAAATATTACCTTATTTTATTAAAAAATTTTCATTTTATTTTATTTTGTGTTGTGTTGTTTTATTTTATTATTTTATAAGAAGCTCCAAATAATTAATTGTAACCTGTATCATTATTCTACCGCCAAAATCTGTTTGTAAAAATACTTTAAATATTTAATTAACTTTTGAAAGTAATGATTACGGTGTGAAATATCTAACTTTTTTTAATCACTTTTATGCAAAGCATAAATCTGCTTCATAACTGCAGTATTTACTGACATTTAATACTGAGTTCCCTAATATTTCTAAAATATCTAATATTTAATTTATGTGCTGCAAGTTAATTGTGCAATGACAATAAAAGCATTCTCATTTTAAATAAACATGCATTACATAAATAAATAAATAAAAACCTTTCCATATTTAATCAGTTATAAAATATAAATGTGGTAGAAGTGGCTTGATGCGGTCGCGAGCCGGACTCGAACCTGAGCTCTGATCACAGGCTGTTTGTGTCTCAGGTGAAATGCTGTAAATACTGGCCTGACGACACCGAGATCTACAGAGACATCAAGGTCACGCTCATCGAAACACAGCTTCTGTCCGAATACGTGATCAGAACGTTTGCAGTGGAGAAGGTGAGGAACACACACTCTTTACAAACACACTCTTACAAACACACTCTTACAAACACACTCTTACAAACACACTCTTACAAACACACCTCACAAACCACCCTTCACAAACACCCCCACTCACAACCCACCCACAACCCCCCTTACAAACCCCACCCACAAACACCCCCACAAACCCACACACCACAAACACACCTCACAAACCCCCCCTTACAAACACACCTCACAAACCACCCTTCACAAACACCCTTCACAAACACACCTCACAAACACCCACACTCACAAACACACCTTCACAAACACCACCCTCACAAACACACCCTCACAAACACACCTCACAAACCACCTTACAAACACCCCTTCACAAACACACTCTCACAAACACACCCTTCACAAACACACCTTACAAACCACTCTTACAAACACTCTTACAAACACTCCTTACAAACACACCCTTACAAACACACTCTTCACAAACACACCCTTACAAACACACTCACCTCAAACACACTCTCACAACACACCCTTACAAACACTCCTTACAAACACACTCTTACAAACACACTCTTACAAACCCCACACACCTCACAAACACACCTTCACAAACCCTCTTAAAAACACTCTTACAAACACTCTTACAAACACTCTTACAAACACACTCTTACAAACACACCCTTACAAACACACCCTCAAAACACACCTACAAACACCACTCTTCACAAACACACCCACAAACACCCTTCACAAACACACTCTTACAAACACACCTCACAAACACACCTTACAAACACACTCTTACAAACCCCCACAACCCCCTTACAAACACACTCTTACAAACACACCTCTACAAACACACCTCTTCACAAACACACCTTACAAACACTCTCACAAACACACTCTTACAAACACTCTTACAAACACTCTTACAAACACACTCTTACAAACACCCTTAAAACACACTCTTTACAAACACACTCTTACAAACACACTCTTCACAAACACACTCTTTACAAACACACTCTTCACAAACACACTCTTACAAACACACTCTTCACAAACACACTCTTACAAACACACTCTTCACAAACACACTCTTAACAAACACACTCTTACAAACACACTCTTTACAAACACTCTTACAAACACACTCCTTTACAAACACACTCTTTACAAACACACTCTTTACAAACACTCTCTTTACAAACACACTCTTCGTAAACACACTCTTTACAAACACACTCTTCGTAAACACACTCTTCACAAACACTCTCTTTACAAAAAAAACTCTTCTCAAACACACTCTTCTCAAACACACTCTTCACAAACACTCTCTTTACAAACACACTCTTCTCAAACACACTCTTCACAAACACTCTTCACAAACACACTCTTTACAAACACACTCTTCGTAAACACACTCTTCACAAACACTCTTTACAAACACACTCTTTACAAACACACTCTTCTCAAACACACTCTTTACAAATACACTCTTTACAAACACTCTTCGTAAACACACTCTTCACAAACACACTCTTCTCAAACACACTCTTCACAAACACTCTTTACAAACACACTCTTTACAAACACACTCTTCTCAAACACACTCTTTACAAATACACTCTTTACAAACACTCTTCGTAAACACACTCTTTACAAACACTCTCTTCACAAACACACTCTTCACAAACACACTCTTTACAAACACACTCTTTACAAACACTCTTCGTAAACACACTCTTTACAAACACTCTCTTCACAACTCTACAAACACACTCTTCACAAACACACTCTTTACAAACACACTCTTTACAAACACTCTTCATAAACACACTCTTTACAAACACTCTCTTTACAAACACACTCTTTACAAACACTCTTTACAAACACTCTTTACAAACACTCTTCATAAACACACTCTTTACAAACACTCTCTTTACAAACACACTCTTTACAAACACTCTTTACAAACACTCTCTTTACAAACACTCTTTACAAACACTCTTCGTAAACACACTCTTTACAAACACTCTTCGTAAACACACTCTTTACAAACACTCTTCGTAAACACACTCTTTACAAACACTCTTTACAAACACTCATGCTTTAAAGCAACTCAAGCTTTTAAAGTCATGAAAGAGAAGATTCGCTAGTTTTTCTTCCCTATTGTGCCGTATATCTGACTGACTGACAGATAGATAGATAGATAGATAGATAGATAGATAGATAGATAGATAGATAGATAGATAGATAGATAGATAGATAGATAGATAGATAGATAGATAGATAGATAGATAGATAGATAGATAGATAGATAGATAGATTGTGTCTGTGAGGAATTGATTGGATGGTTGTGGTTTGCTATTGGCTGATCTCGTGTGAGTGACAGGTTGCCCCGCCCACATCATCAGAGAAGAGATGTTGCTGTTATTCTGATTGAAGATTAACTTGAGTTGAACACAGTAATGATGTGCGTGTGTGTGTGTGTGCGTGTCTGTGTGTGTGTGTGCAGCGAGGAGCTCACGAGATCCGAGAGATCAGTCAGTTCCACTTCACGGGCTGGCCGGATCACGGCGTGCCGTATCACTCCACGGGTCTCCTGGGATTCATCCGCCGGGTCAAAGCCAAGTCCCCGCTCAACGCCGGGCCCATCGTGGTCCACTGCAGGTGTGTGACATCATCACCGTCTGCAGTCACGTGACATCATCACAGTCTGCAGTCACGTGACATCATCACCGTCTGCAGTCACATGACATCATCACCGTCTGCAGTCACATGACATCATCACCGTCTGCAGTCACATGATCCGCGCGCTATAAACTCAGCTTTAATTCTATAGCGCTTTATACAATACTATTATATTATAATATATTAATTGTTTTATATGATATTATATTATATTATAACAAAAATTCTGACATCATGTGAGTGAATGTAGCATTTATTTAGCATCCCAGACGCTTCCACATTGTTGCTTTTAATTGTATGTTTTCCTCTGTTGACCTGGATCTGTGTTGTGATTGGCCGGCTGACAGCGCGGGGGCGGGGCGAACCGGCTGCTTCATCGTGATTGACATCATGCTGGACATGGCGGAGCGCGAGGGCGTGGTCGACATCTACAACTGCGTGCGGGAGCTGAGGTCACGCAGGGTCAACATGGTCCAGACCGAGGTATTGCTGCTCACACCACACCGAATGTTCTGATCCAATCCGGCCAAAAATATTACCGATCCAAAACTTTTGACTGGTGGAGTGTGTGTGTGTGTGTTTAGATGTGATAAACACATGTTTCTGACTCTAGGGTTTGATGTGTAAACACCTTCTCATCTTATTAGGATCTGGATGATAATGTTCTTAATGTTCTGATCCAATCTGACCTCTGACCTGTAATGCTGCCTGAAGCTTGTTTATGTGTGTATATGGTGTTTTTAATACGCTTTAAGACACACCATGTGTAAGTTCATAAGTCGACAGCATTGCTGAGTATTTCCTCCTTAAAACTGCAGTGAACCAAAGACAGTCTCAAAAACACGGTTTGAAATCGCTGGTGTTTCTGACGTCACAAACGACCTTGTAACCAATCAGATCAACGTGTGATCGTCAACCAGTGGATCTCTGAGCTGAGGGAGTGAGTGGAGGCGGGGCTCATTTGCATATTCATAGAGCCGCGCATAGTAAATAAGGCGAGGGTGTCGAGTTACATTCAAGATATTTTAAGGCACGAAGACATGTTTTGCTAGCAAAAAAACATGGTGATCGGAGATGAGTTTTAAGGAATTAAATTATTGACTACAGGAGGACTTCCAGTAAATGGATCTTGATTTTTGAATGTTTAGATATTTGTGCTGGAAAACAAGAGGAAAAACATGATCTTTTGCAGTGCAGTTCGGTTTTATTCTCTTCACCTGTGGCGTCTTGCCTTAAAAACAGAGATAAAAATAGGCATGAATGAACAAAGAGGCTTTTAGAACAGAAAAGCTTTACGTCGCTGGAGTCCTGCTGATCCTGCATGCCGAACACGCCGCCGCTGTTTAACCTGTTAGCATCTCAGCAACACACACACTTCCCCTTATAAGAGCGCGAGTGTGTTCGAGAGAGGAAAGGAGATTATCGTGATCAGCTTTTACAACTCCTGACGGGTTTCTGTATCCTTGTGATGAAGATCTCACTGTAATCCCGCTCACAATGGCCCTCATTTATCATTCTTCCGTAGAAACGGGCGTATATGTTGGCGTTAGATTATGCTTACACTCCTCTCACCGCCTGATTTATGAAGCTGTGCGTACCTTTGAAATCCAGGTGTACGCATGCGCCTGCCCTTGATAAATCCCGCGGCTGAAAACGATCGTCATTAGAATAACACGCCCCTATATATTCAAGTCTCCGCTTCCCCCACGCCCTCATTTTACGCCATGGACACACGGAAGACGGCACAGAAGAGAAACTTCTCCGACGTGGAGCCGAAATGACCTATCACAATGCAATATTTTACGGCACGTCTTTTGAAACAATTAGCATTCAATTTCGAATCGCGTCACATGTATTGGGGTGTACAATAGTGACGATGATGATGTGATGTGGAGTACCATTCATTCACATTAATAATTGCATGACAATTTGTAATATTCTTCTTATTATTATGATTTTTATTATTAATGACGCTTGTTGTTATTTAGAAGAAGAACGTCGTTATTATTATTTATTTGTATTATTATTATTATTATTTAAAAGAAGAAGAATGTATTTTTTATTATTTTGTCAGTCTGAATTATTTGTTGGTCATTGAAAGCCTTTCGTTACCGAACCCAGTCCGTGCGCACCTGCCGGGCCTAACCATGAAACGTCAGGGTAAAGCACACAGGCTCGCAACTGAAGGAATACATATGGCTACAAATCAAATGCTTTGGTAAAGTCACACAAATTAAACATTGAAGTCCATGTTGCACAAAAATAAACACTGAAGTTTATAATTACTATGTTGTTGTTGTTGGTCATATTATCATGTCTTGCAGTTTGTCAGTGCGTTTTGTGGTGTTAGGAATTGTTTTTCTGCGCATTTCCGCACTAACTCAAAACGTGCGTACACCACCTCCTGAGCTGGCGTAGGATTTGAGCGTGCCGTACGCCAACGTCCATATTGATAAATCTCAAAGTCACCGTGGGTTTGGGTGTACGCCAGGTGTAGCCTACGCTGGAAATTTGGTGTACGCACTTTTGATAAATGAGGGCCATTGCGTTTAATATTTTACTTCTTTTTTTTTACTTCATCGGAATGGTACGAAACTTGGTAAAGGTTTTGGCACTTGCTGTGTGAACACACACACACACAAATGCATGAACATGATGTGAACAGGTTAAACGGTCCTGTAAGCAATAGTCACTTGTGCTCCTCGCGGTCAGAAACGAGCGCATTGGAAATGAATGAGAGACGAGTTTCCTCTAGTGGAAGCGTTTGGAACTGCAGCCGAACAACATCTCACTGGAAGATCATTCACTGAGAGATCAGACTCACATCTGGAGCACAGCTGGCTTAGGTTTATGCCTTTGATTTTCTCGCAGTTTTAGAGTAAAACAGGTTTTTTAAAATACTTATTTCATATAAAAATTGAAAATAGTATTTTTGTGCATTTTTCATAACAATAAACGTAAAATTCTGTAACTTTTTTTAAGTTCACTTTTTAAAACTTTTTCCACTTCAGCAATAATCTGCCGAGTGTCGTCTTTAAACAGAGATCAAACTTCAGTCTGTCGCTCTAAAGCATTCAAGATTCACCACAGTTTGGAAAGTTGGAAATGAAACAGGTCTATGCTCAAAAAGTGTATAAATGGATTACGAAAAAGGCATAAATATAAGTTAGTACCATAAAATCCCCTAAAAACACCAAATATTAAGTTGGAAATGAATTTTTTTAGGTCTACGCTGTAAAAAAGTGAATAAATGGATTATAAATACAGCGTATAAATATAATTTAGTGTTTAAAAAATACAAAATATTAAATAAAAAACATTATCAAACTAAAATATAGTACATTCCTTTCATTGACAAAAAAAAAACCTTTGCGAAGAGATGACATGATTCATAGATGACGTCTGGATTGGTATTTGGGAACGTTTGCCTGATTCATCCTCCTTAAGTTCAGTGACCTTCAGAGGCGTGTGTGTGTGTGTGTGTGTGTGTGTGTGTTTCCCTCACAGGTGTTTTGGCACGCTCTCTCGCCCTACGGGAACTTGTTACCTTCTTACACGCTCGTTTGAACCGTCACTGATCATTTGTGAGGACGATGGTGAGCGTTCGCTCATTAGAGGAGCTATTCGTTCTCAGGCACCGAAAGGTCAAAGGTCACAGCAGAGCCTAATCAGCGACGCAATGACCCCGTCCTCACAATCTAGTCACCAGTGACAGGCCAAGATGGTTTGGAAATGTCACTTCAGCAGTGATTTCCATCAAACGGCTCGAGTCGCTGAGGCGAAAGCTTGCGATCTGAAAAGTGAGATGCTTTGATGATTCCCTGCTAATAAAGTTTGATGTTGTTTCTGCCTCACGCCGGCGAAATCCCTCGTGAAACAAATGAGTGCAATCACAGTGGCATCTGCATTTTCAACGCTGACAAATTCCATGAATACAAAACAGACGAAGGATGTTGAGAGACGTGGAACCGGCTCAGCGATGAGCAAACCGCGCATTAGCTGCACACACTCATTTACACAGACGTGTGTGTGTGTGTGTGTGTGTGTGGGGGGGGTGTGTGTGGGTGTGTGTGTGTGTGACGTGCACGAGTTTTGGGCTCAGTGAGATGTTTTAATGCTGTTGAAGGAAGCCTCACCAAGCCGGATCAAAATATCATATCAATAATCAATAATGTAAATCAGCTGTTTTCTATGTGAATATATAAAGTGTAATGTAGATTTTCAGCATCATTACTCCAGTCTTCAGTGTCACATGATCCTTCAGAAATCACTCTAATATGAGGATCTGATGCTCAAGACACATTTATGATTATTATCAAATATTATTATCTAACATTGAAAGTTCAAAAGAACAGCATTTATTGAAAATAGAATCTTTTGTAACATACATGTCTTTACTGTCACTTTTGACCGATTTAGAGCGTCATTTATTACTTCTTTGAAGATTAATAATTATAATAATAAATAGATCATTTCTGAGGCCAAATGTTCGAATCCTTACAGATGTTGTTGCAAGTAACAACAATTAACATAAATACTGACATTTGAAATGAACAATGAGTAGAACAATTGACTTTGTACGAGTATTGACATTTAAACGGATAATACATAAATTATTAAATAAAATAGAAAGGAAAAAAAGAAATAACTTTAGTTTTGACTCGAGTAAATCTCCTTTAAACATGTTCTTGCTCATTTCTCAGGAACAGTACGTCTTTATCCACGATGCCATTTTGGAGGCGTGTCTTTGCGGCGACACCACAATCCCAGCCAATCAGCTTCGCTCTGTTTACTACGACATGAACCGATTGGACCCTCAGACCAACTCCAGTCCAATCAAAGAGGAGTTCAGGGTGAGAGACGGCTCGAGCTCTAACTGCTCTTATCTTTACTAAAAACGCCATTTCACGGCTCATGTATTGTTTGTACCCGGTGTGCGAGCTGAAGATATGAAAGAGTGTGTTACTGTGATTCGGCTGCTTTGATTTGATTTTACAAAGTACTCTGGTGGGAAAAAGGGGAAATATGAGCGTTTGTATCCATGTGTGATGTGAATATCACATATCGCAATATTCTGCTGAGAGACTGAATCAGTTTCAGCCGTTTTATAAATACATCATCAGCATTATTAGATATTAGGCACTGATGGACACAGAGAATATCAGTTTATTCTTCTGTTCAAACCACAAACTCTGTTTCTACAGCAGGTTTCTTTTCTTATCCATCTATCTATCTATCCCTCCATATATCTATCTATCTATCTATCTATCCCTCCATATATCTATCTATCTATCTATCCCTCCATATATCTATCTATCTATCTATCTATCCGTCCATCCATCCATCCTTCATCTATCCATCCATACATCATCCATACATCCATCCATCCATCCACCATCCATCCATCTATCTATCTATCTATCTATCTATCTATCTATCTATCTATCTATCTATCTATCTATCTATCTATCTATCTATCTATCTATCTATCTATCTATCTATCTATCTATCTATCCATCCATCCATCCATCCATCCTTCCATCCATCCATCCATCCAACCAACCATCTATCTCTAACTTTACTTATCTAGTTATAATTCAATATAATTTTGTTTTGTTGACCACAATTGTTGATAATTGTTGACAGGAGCACTTTTAATAAAAAAATAAAAAAATTTAACTATTGGTCAGTATACACAGTTCACCGTTAATGTGTGTGTGTGTGTATGTGTGTGTGTGTGTGTGTGCGTCCATGCGTGTGTGTGTGTGTGTGTGTGTGTGTGTGTGTGTGTGTGTGTGTGTGTGTGTGTGTGTGTGCGTGTGTGTGTGTGCGTGTCTGTGTGTGTGTGTGTGTGTGTGCGTCCATGCGTGTCTGTGTGTGTGTGTGTGTGTGTGCGTGTCTGTGTGTGTGTGTCTGTTCGTGTGTGTGTGTGTGTCTGTTCGTGTTTGTGTGTGCGTGTGCATGCGTGTCTGTGTGTGTGTGTGTGTGTGTGTGTGTGTCCATGTGTGTCTCTGTGTGTGTGTGTGTGTGTGTGTGTGTGTGCGTCCATGCGTGTCTGTGTGTGTGCATCCATGCCTGTCTGTGTGTGTGTGTGTGTGTGTGTGTGTGTGTGTGTGTGTGTGTGTGTGTGTGTGTGTGTGTGTGTGTGTGTGTGTGTGTGTGTGTGTGTGTGTGTTGACAGACTCTGAACATGGTGACGCCGACGCTGCGTGTGGAGGACTGCAGCATCGCTCTGCTCCCGCGTAACCATGAGAAGAATCGCTGCATGGATGTTCTTCCTCCCGACCGATGCCTGCCCTTCCTCATCACCATCGACGGCGAGAGCAGCAACTACATCAACGCCGCGCTCATGGACGTACGGCAATGAAATTATGATTTATACATAATCTGCAAGCTGGATAAATAAGCTTTCCATTGATGTGTGGTGTGTTAGGATAGGACCATATTTGGCCGATACAACTATTAGAAAATCTGGAATCTGAAGGTGCAAAAAAATCTAAACATGAGAAAATCGCCTTTTAAAGTTGTGCATTTCTGTTCGCGATTGTGCTGCATCCACTCATAAAAATATTTTTTTATACATTTATGGTAGGAAATTTAAAAAATATCTTCATGGAACATGATCTTTACTTAATATCCTATTGATTTTTGGCATAAAAGAAAAATCGATCATTTTGACCCATACAATGTATAGTTGGCTATTGCCACAGATACACCCGTGCGACTCGAGACTGGGTTTGTGATCCAGGGTCACATTTCACCTCGAAAGCATAAGGAAAATCATGAATTCTGTCTCAATTAACATTTAACCCTCATTATTTTAAAGGTGACATATTACGCCCCTTTTCACAATATGTAATATAAATCTCTGGTGTTCCCAGAATGTGTGTGAAATAATTTATTATAGCTTGTCAAATTTGTGAGCAAAAATGCGCCGTTTTAGTGTGTGTCCCTTTAAATGCAAATGAGCGTTAGCTCCGCCTCCGTTCAGAAGAGCCCGATTACAGCACTTACACACGGGAAAAGTCAGATTTTCATGATATGTCCCCTTTAATGCAGTTTCAAACAGTAGATCATGGCGCTCGCAACTCCAAGGCCATGGGTTCGATTCTCAGGGAATGTCAATCTCACCTCTCTGTTGTGTTTCTCTCTCAGAGCTACAAGCAGCCGTCGGCGTTCATCGTTACCCAGCATCCTTTGCCGAACACAGTGAAGGATTTCTGGCGGCTGGTTCTGGACTATCACTGCACGTCTATCGTCATGCTGAACGACGTGGATCCCGCTCAGGTCAGTCTGAACGTCTGGAGGATAAACACGCAACATGATTTCCAGAGAATACGGTATGCGTGTCAAAAGCATCTGATTGGTTCACTGTTGTTTTCAACCCAATGGCTGAGTAAATATAGGACATAACACATGTTGGTTTAATTAATGTTTATTTAACCCAGCATACTGGGTTAATTCATTTTTACCATAGTACTACAGTAACTTCTTCTTTTCTTTTTTTACTTCATACATGAATTAATGTTTACGTATCATATCATACGTTTTTTATCATATTTTAGAGTATAGCATATTTTATATAGTTTTGAATACATATTGCATACATTTAAGCTTGTTTAACAAATATTAGAAGTAAAAATGAAAGGTTTAGAAGTAATTCGAGTGTAGTTGACCCGTCTCTGTTGTGGGTTCCTCTGTAACGTCTCTGGATCTCGTGCCGGAGCTTGTGTCGTGTTCAGCGGAGGAACTTATAACTTCAGACCGCCGCCCTGCGTTTCACTCGTAGCAGAAATATGCTGTGACTCCATAACCGGTCCATAAACAATCAGTGTACAGTTATGACAACATATTTTAACATCCTAAGTATTTATATTCTGTATCTTTTTTTTTATTTAATCATAAAATGTTATGCAAGGCATCAGGCGTTTTCATCACGCGAACAGATCGACGCAACACTTGTGACTCACATCGCGCCACTGTATGTTGCTTTGCATAAAATTAAACGATATACAGAACAAAAACGTATTCATAGATCAAATAAAATGTACACAAACCTGTATTTTACTGAAGACACGCACCAATTTGATGGAGCTGCACTTCACTCTCCTGAAGAGGTCCAAAAAGCCCACAATAAATAACTCAATCCCTGGGTTGTAACGTCTGAACTACCCAAACACTTGGTTGTTACGTCTGACCCAGGAGGTGGGTACCACAAAAACTACCCAAACATTGGGTTGTTACGTCTGACCCAGGAGCCGGGTTACACAAAAACTACCCAAACATTGGGTTGTTACGTCTGACCCAGGAGGTGGGTACCACAAAAACTACCCAAACATTGGGTTGTTACGTCTGACCCAGGAGGTGGGTACCACAAAAACTACCCAAACATTGGGTTGTTACGTCTGACCCAGGAGCCGGGTTACACAAAAACTACCCAAACATTGGGTTGTTAGGTCTGACCCAGGATCTGGGTAACACAAAAACTAACCAAACACTGGGTTGTTACGTCTGACCCAGGAGGTGGGTAACACAAAAACTACCCAAACATTGGGTTGTTAGGTCTGACCCAGGAGGTGGGTAACACAAAAACTACCCAAACACTGGGTTGTTACGTCTGACCCAGGAGGTGGGTAACACAAAAACTACCCAAACACTGGGTTGTTACGTCTGACCCAGGAGGTGGGTTACACAAAAACTACCCAAACACTGGGTTGTTACGTCTGACCCAGGAGGTGGGTTACACAAAAACTACCCAAACACTGGGTTGTTACGTCTGACCCAGGAGGTGGGTTACACAAAAACTACCCAAACACTGGGTTGTTACGTCTGACCCAGGAGGTGGGTTACACAAAAACTACCCAAACACTGGGTTGTTACGTCTGACCCAGGATCTGGGTTACACAAAAACTACCCAAACACTGGGTTGTTACGTCTGACCCAGGATCTGGCGAACACAAAATCTACCCAAACATTGGGTTGTTAGGTCTGATCCAGGAGGTGGGTTACACAAAAACTACCCAAACACTGGGTTGTTACGTCTGACCCAGGATCTGGGTTACACAAAAACTACCCAAACACTGGGTTGTTACGTCTGACCCAGGATCTGGGTTACACAAAAACTACCCAAACATTGGGTTGTTACGTCTGACCCAGGATCTGGGTTACACAAAAACTACCCAAACATTGGGTTGTTACGTCTGACCCAGGAGGTGGGTTACACAAAAACTACCGAAACATTGGGTTGTTAGGTCTGATCCAGGAGGTGGGTTACACAAAAACTACCCAAACACTGGGTTGTTACGTCTGACCCAGGATCTGGGTTACACAAAAACTACCCAAACACTGGGTTGTTACGTCTGACCCAGGATCTGGGTTACACAAAAACTACCCAAACATTGGGTTGTTACGTCTGACCCAGGATCTGGGTTACACAAAAACTACCCAAACATTGGGTTGTTACGTCTGACCCAGGAGGTGGGTTACACAAAAACTACCGAAACATTGGGTTGTTAGGTCTGATCCAGGAGGTGGGTTACACAAAAACTACCCAAACACTGGGTTGTTACGTCTGACCCAGGATCTGGGTTACACAAAAACTACCCAAACATTGGGTTGTTACGTCTGACCCAGGATCTGGGTTACACCAAAACTACCCAAACATTGGGTTGTTACGTCTGACCCAGGAGGTGGGTTACACAAAAACTACCGAAACACTGGGTTGTTACGTCTGACCCAGGAGGTGGGTAACACAAAAACTACCGAAACACTGGGTTGTTACGTCTGACCCAGGATCTGGCGAACACAAAATCTACCCAAACATTGGGTTGTTAGGTCTGATCCAAGAGGTGGGTTACACAAAAACTACCCAAACACTGGGTTGTTACGTCTGACCCAGGATCTGGGTTACACAAAAACTACCCAAACATTGGGTTGTTACGTCTGACCCAGGATCTGGGTTACACAAAAACTACCCAAACATTGGGTTGTTACGTCTGACCCAGGAGGTGGGTTACACAAAAACTACCGAAACACTGGGTTGTTACGTCTGACCCAGGAGGTGGGTAACACAAAAACTACCAAAACACTGGGTTGTTACGTCTGACCCAGGATCTGGCGAACACAAAAACTACCGAAACATTGGGTTGTTAGGTCTGATCCAAGAGGTGGGTTACACAAAAACTACCCAAACACTGGGTTGTTAGGTCTGACCCAGGAGGTGGGGAACACAAAATCTACCCAAACATTGGGTTGTTACGTCTGACCCAGGAGGTGGGTAACACAAAAACTACCGAAACACTGGGTTGTTACGTCTGACCCAGGAGGTGGTTAACACAAAAGCTACCCAAACATTGGGTTGTTACGTCTAACCCAGGAGGTGGGTAACACAAAAACTACCCAAACACTGGGTTGTTACGTCTGACCCAGGATCTGGGTAACACAAAAACTACCCAAACATTGAGTTGTTAGTTCTGACCCAGGATCTGGGTAACACAAAAACTACCCAAACACTGGGTTGTTACGTCTGACCCATGAGCTGGTTAACACAAAAACTACCCAAACACTGGGTTGTTACGTCTGACCCATGAGCTGGTTAACACAAAAACTACCGAAACACTGGAAAAATAACCCAAAAAATTTACCCAAAAGGCTCAACCCAGGATTTGGGTAGAAAAAAGAACCCAAGATTTTTTAGAATGAGGAGCAAGGGATGGTGGGCCGTGAGGAAGTATTCTGACAGAATGATAAATAATGAACGGTGACGGGTCGCTCACGGAGGGAAGTGTGTGTGTGTGAGACAGTGATTGAGATTCATGTGTGTGTCTGTAGGGACGGAAGCCTCAGGCTCTGTCAGAACAGCCCCGGATCAAAGCGCATGAGAGTGTAAAGCCCATAAAGCCCTCAGCAAACACACACACACACACACAGATCTGTCTCACACTCATCCTGTGTTTGCTCTTAACTGACCTCAGAGTGATCAGAAGAACCAACATTTCACACACACTCCACATTCAACATGTTTAAGAAGTACAGCATCAAATAATCCAGGCATGGTTTTTACACAAAAGAAACAATCATATTTAATAGTTCTCATTTATGTGCACCAATACGTTGTACAGATATTTACACTAAACATTTTAATGCATGAAAAAACATATGAACAATTATTATTCAGAGATTTGAATCGATTCATTGAAACAGGCAGTTTGAACTGATTCTCTGAAATGAATCAAACTTACCGACTCTTTTTCTGCTGAAGTTCAAATGAAAGACTCTATTCTCTTATTTTCTTTTTTATGCACCGAATAACAAAATCTATTTGTAAACAACATTACCTAATGATATTTATACTTAACATTTTAGTACATTAGGACACATGAACATTAATGACGCAAACAGTTTTTGAATCAGAGTTTTGAATCGATTCATTGAAACAGACACTTTTGAACTGATTCATTGATATCTAATAATTTAGTTTATATGCACCTGTATAACAAAATATTTGTGTGTGTGAGAAGTGGATGTTTTTGCTGAGCAGACACACACACACACACACACACACACACACTTCAAACGCCGAGCGAGACGATGTGTCACACACCACAGATGAACACAAACTCCTTTTCATCACGTATTCCTTCACAAAGCGCTACACAATGGCAGCAAGAGAGTGAGGATAACGGGAGATTTGAATGGATAATAAACGTGAACGGTGTACACACACAAACACACGCACACACTCATACAGGGACACACTCACACACACTCACACTCACACTCAAAGTGTCTGTCAATTCATATTCAATGTTGTTTATAGTGCTGGGAAGATGTGTTTGTGCCTTTTCTGTGCATGTAACCAAAATAATAGAGAAGAGAAGTGCTTACACTGAGTGTGTGTGTGTGTGTGTGTGTGTGTGTGTGTGTGTGTGTGTGTGTGTGTGTGTGTGTGTGTGTGTGTGTGTGTGTGTGTGTAGTTGTGTCCACAGTACTGGCCTGAGAACGGTGTGCATCGGCACGGGCCGCTGCAGGTCGAGTTCGTCTCCGCTGATCTGGAGGAGGACATTATCAGCAGGATCTTCCGCATATACAACGCTGCACGGGTGTGTGACCACCACACACACACACACACAGACACACACACACTCACAGACACACACCCCTTGCACTCACTCACTCACTCACAGACACACACTCACTCACAGACACACACACAGACACACACTCACTCACAGACACACACTCACTCACAGACACACACTCACACTCACTCACTCACTCACAGACACACACACACACACACACACACACAGACACACACTCACTCACAGACACACACTCACACTCACTCACTCACACACACACACACACACACAGACACACACTCACTCACAGACACACACTCACTCACTCACTCACAGACACACACACACGCGTGCGCACACTCACTAACACATACATATACTCACACATACTCACACACACTCACTCACACACACACTGAGCTGAGCTATGTCGACTTCCTGTGTGTCAGTTTATCTGCTTAAAATGTCTGAATCCTCACCTGTAACATCAGATGAACTGATGCAGAATTAACCAGTGACCCAATCCGCGTGACCCCTGACCCCGACCTCTTTGACCCCTGACCCCGATCTGACCTTGACCTCAACACGACCCGCCACATAGTCACCTCTCATTCATCATGACATCAGTGCAGTAATTGTGGAGGACATTATGTTTACCATGATAAACTATTTGTACGCGACACTCCTTCCCACTTCTGACAAAACACTCAACCAATCACAACACACTGCTCCAGCCGACCAATCAGAGCACAGTGTGCTTTTCAGGAGGAGGGGCTTCATAGAGACAGGAAGTAAACAGAGCGTTACTGACAGACTGGGAAGAGAGGAGCCGCAACAATGGAGAATATGAGGAAAATAATCGCGCGTGTGTGTGTGTGTGTGTGTGTGTGTGTGTGTGTGTGTGTGTGTGTGTGTGTGTGTGTGTGTGTGTGTGTGTGTGTGTGTGTGTGTGTGTGTGTGTGTGTGTTCAGCCTCAGGACGGGTACCGGATGGTCCAGCAGTTCCAGTTTCTGGGCTGGCCGATGTACCGGGACACTCCCGTCTCCAAGCGCTCGTTCCTGAAGCTCATCCATCAGGTGGACAAGTGGCAGGAGGAGTACGACGGCGGAGAGGGGCGCACGGTCGTCCACTGTCTGTGAGTGACGTATGAACACACAACAGAGCCGTTCAGAAAGCATCTGATCATAGAGGAGTGGACGTGTTTTGCACATCACGTTTATTTCTACAGTAGATGCTTTAAATCATCAGCTTTACAGTATTAAACATGAAAACCAGCGTCAGCTTCAGTCTCTATTATAAAGCGTCTCTCAGTGTGTTCATGTTCATCTGACCTCGACCGACTGAACACAAGACATGAAGATTTACACCTCGAAGAGGGCGGAGCCTCCGAGCCACGCCTACTTATTACATCACCACACGGACCAATGGGAGTCCACACCCACTTATTACATCATCAACACACGGACCAATGGGAGTCCACACCCACTTATCACATCATCACCACACGGGCCAATGGGAGTCCACACCCACTTATTACATCATCACCACACGGACCAATGGGAGTCCACACCCACTTATTACATCATCACCACACGGACCAATGGGAGTCCACACCCACTTATCACATCATCAACACACGGACCAATGGGAGCTCAGAGGTGTTGACCACCCGGAGTCGGAAAATAAACTCCAAACAAATGTTGTTTTGTCTTGATTTAGTTTGAAATTGCGTTCTTCGATTTCGCTTGAAGTATTCCGTAAACTCGTGAGGCTTCGAGAGCACAACGAATCATACGTTTATGAAGAGAATCTGAGGAGATTGAACCAGTAGATTACTCAACTTTTATGTGACAGAAATTATAGTTAAAAGCCCAAAAATCATATTTTAGCAGAACTGGAGGAAACAATATATAGTAGAATAGCAAAAACAAAAACACACACACACACATCTACTCAAGTTGGTAAAAATCACAATTTTTTATTTTTTTTTATGATGATTTAATTAAATTAATAAGCTTTTTTTTTTTACATGCTCAAGTCATGAGTTAATTAGTTTTATTCTGTTTACTTTTATTTTCTAATTATTTACTTTCACTGTATACGTTTCTGATTTTTGGACCGTAAGCCTGAGGAACGTCGATTGACAACATGAACTAAACTTTTACTCCTGAATAATAAAAGACTGCATTGAAGTGAACACTGTCAGATGAGAACTAAATAATAACTCTATGATCTTCTGTACGGCTGTTTTAAAGCTGAATCTGATGAAGTTTGCATCATCGATTCTGTTTATTACCGTGAAGCTTCTGTAGAAATAGAGAAATGAAGCAGACTCGACTCACTCGATCCACACAATCCCCCATAATGCTCTCTGATCACAGCAGTAACTGCTCATCGATCATCAGTGCTTTCCTTCCTCGTGTCTGAAGGTTTGATGGACTTGATCTGGTGTGAAGAGAAACAGCGCCACCGAGTGGCCGAACACAGACACTGCACTCACATCACATCCACAGGACACTACAACACACACTCCCATTATTAGACTGAGTGCCTTCACCATACAGACTTATTAAAAAACAAAGAAAAAAAGTCTCCTGATTATTTGTTTAAAACAGTGAAATATTATTCCAATGTAAAACAGTTCATATTTAAGTGGAAACTGACACATTTTATTTGTTCAGGATTCTTTGATGAATAGAAAGTTCAAAAGATCAGCATTTATCTGAAATAGAATCTGTTGTAACATTATAAATGTCTTTAATGTCACTTTTGATCATTTTTTTTCTTTCTTACCCCACATTTATGAATGGTAATGCATCATAAAAAATGTGTTCAACACTGATAATAATCATAAATGTGTCTTGAGCATCAGATCATCATGTTAGAGTGATTTCTGAAGGATCATGTGACACTGAAGACTGGAGTAATGATGCTGAAAATCACAGGAATAAATTACACTTTACTGTATATTCACATAGAAAACAGCTGATTTACATTTGATTACAATAATATTTCACATTTTCTACACTATTTTTGATCAAATAAACGCAGCTTTGGTGAGCAGAAGAGACTCTCTCAGAAACATTAAATCATAATTATTCCAAACTTTTAAGCGCTAGTGTATCTGTATTTATATATTTACACAGTCACTCCAGTTATGGTTGCTGTTGTAAAGACGTAATACATTAATATGCGTCTGAAACACAGACTTCGGCACAAACCATGTTTACTGAACTCATGCGGTTCATACACGTTTTTAATATTTAAGATGTTTTAATGTTTTTGAAAGAAGTCTCTTCTGCTCACCAATGCTGATCAAAAATACCTTAAAAATAGTGAAATATTATTGTAATGTAAATCAGCAGTTTTCTATGTGAATATACAGTAAAGTGTAATTTATTCCTGTGATCAAAGCTGTATTTTCAGCATCATTACTCCAGTCTTCAGTGTCACATGATCCTTCAGAAATCACTCTAATATGAGGATCTGATGCTCAAGAAACATTTATGATTATTATCAGTGTTGAACACACTTTCCACAAAAACACTGACATTTTTCTTTATGAGTGTATGAGGTGTTCCTGCACTCAAAAAAAATGCTGGGTTGTTTCAACCCAAAATTGGGTCAAATATGGACAAACCCAAATGTTGGGTTAAAATGTAATTTAGAATTTTAACCCAACTTCAACTTTCACTTTCAACTGTACATTTTTTAATTACATTTTAAACCCAACATTTGGGTTTGTCCATATTTGACCCAATTTTGGGTTGAAACAACCCAGCATTTTTTAGAGTGTGATGAAACGCTGAATTTCAGTGACTCTGATCAGTAATATGTCGTGCGATCTGCTGTGTTCTGACCGCGTGTGTGTGTGTGTGTGTGTGTGTGTGTGTGTGTGTGTGTGTGTGTGTGTGTGTGTGTGTGTGTGTGTGTGTGTGTGTGTGTGTGTGTGTGTGTGTGTGTGTGTCGCAGGAACGGTGGCGGGCGCAGTGGGACGTTCTGTGCCATCAGTATCGTGAGTGAGATGCTTCGACACCAGCGATCCGTCGATGTGTTTCACGCCGTCAAAACACTGCGCAACAACAAGCCCAACATGGTGGACCTTCTGGTACCGCTCCATCTAATGCATCCAGGAATCAATCAAATGAGAACTGATTTAAATATGTTCAACCCAGCTGTAATAGTGATAACCATAACCTCTAACATTAATGACACAGACGGCATCAGGTTTATTAGGATACTGTCACTTTAAGAGCGAATGCACAGATCCAATAGTGATACGGTTAGTTGTTCATGTCACGTCTCACGATACGGTATCACTGCGATACTCCCAGACATATGACATATTAACACAAAATGTACAGTTTATTAAATGGCTAAATTTGGTTTCACATTGTGTGTGTAAATGAATAGACTTGGACTCAGTACTGAAACCCAACGCAGGACAATAGAGACACCAGAATAACAATATTCATGATTCTGAAGCTGAAAATACTGAATTATTTTAGACGAATATGCTTGAACTCTTTCACTGACTAGATATATTTAATATAATGTAGGACATTATTACTGGTAACATCAGACATTTGGCTTTATCAGGACTCACATTACATTATTATATTGTAGTTTAATGTAGTACTGACACTAAAACTCTGTAAACTGGAATTTTTACTCACACAGTAATTATTATTTTGGGTGAATTATACATTATACATTATTGCATTCTTGTATTGCGATATATTGTGACTCGATAATTGTTTTGTTCAGAACTATCGAGTCGCCCTTGTGGAAGTTAAAAAGCTTCTCCAGTGAGATCAGATTCATAAATGTTACTAAAATTTACATTTATATTATGTAAAATTATATTAAAATAGAGTAAACGTGACTAATAGACTTCACCATACTTTCCCCAATCCACTGGTCACATTTACATTCCGGTAACACTTCACAATAAGCTTCATTACTTAACATTAGTTAACTACCTTCAACTAATAATGAACTGCACTTATTAATCTCCTTTCATGTTAATTTCAACATTTACTAATACATTATTAAAAGCTTGTTAACATTAGTTACTGCACTGTGAACTAACATGAACAAACAATGAACAGCTGTATTTTTAATAACTAACATTAAAGGTGCTCTATGTAACTTTTAGCGCCTCTAGTGGTGATGTTTCAGATTGCAACCAAATTTTACAAGAGCGCTCGTGCTCGAACTCATAGACAATACCGTCTATTACGCAAATATCTCGGCGAACACTAGACGGATTCGGCGAGCACCGAGCTCGTTGGGACCATCTAGTCGAGCTGAAAAGAACCATATAAGTTCCATAGTTTTTGGAGGTGTTTTCGCGGAGATATTAGCAGAAAACCATCGGGCGCGCTGCAAAATTGCGGACGCCGGTGACGTCACGATCTCAGAAGAAAATCGCTCGTATCTCCGGAACACAAAGACCCAGTAGAGCTCAAATTCGGGGGAGGAGGTCCCAGGGGAACCCTTGCCCGAACGCTAGAGTGGCGGGCCTCGGGGACGCCCCCCTACCGGATCGCCGTTCGCTGGGACCCCCGATTTCCAACGGCTATAACTCGGGGAGCCGGGTGTGGTGGACCTCGGGGGTGGGCTCGTTCGAAAGGCCCCGTCCAGCACTACGAACGATTCGAGTCTTGGGAATATTGATCAAAGATTGACTGAGATATAAGCCGAAACACGTGCGCCTTTAACCGGACGTAACTCCCTGACCGTCTACAATAGACTGTATATAAGGAGAGAGGCTCGGGAGCGCATGCACGTCACATCCGGTGGATTTCACGGTAAATCCGACCCGGAGACTTCACATAGAAATAGGAATACTGGCCTTCAGAGGTAATAGCAAAACTCGACAAGTGGATCATTGTAATGTGTGATTACAACCCCTTCACACACAGGCAATAAAAAAAGGATTGATTTTAGAAGAAAAGTTACATAGAGCACCTTTAACAAAGATTAATAAATACTGTAACAAATGTATTGCTCATGGTTAGTTCATGTTAATTAACACATTAACTAATGAAGCTTATTGTAAAGTGTACCAAGATTTCCCCAAAGAAAATTTGTATTGAAATTGTATGTTTTGATATGCAAATGAGGCATTAGCTAATTAAATGATGTACTAATTTGCATACATGTACAGAACTTGATCTAATTCCCGTCGTTTCGTCTGTTTCAGGATCAGTACAAGTTCTGCTATGAAGTGGCGCTGGAGTATCTGAACTCAGGCTAACTGCAGTGTGTGTGTGTGTGTGTGTGTGTGTGTACAGTCGGCTTGTATATCTTTAAAATGAAGACTTCATGAAGAGAAGATTCAACAACTCCTGCGTCAGTTTCCCGCTGAATCCAGTCCTACTCTCCAGCGCTTCGATACACACTTCTTATTTCTGTCTGTTTTCCAGCACAAATATACAAACATTCTTAAATCAAGAAACATGGAGAATTGGAGAAGAAGCAAAATGACTGAAGATATTTAAAGTCATCATGATTTCACTTGTCTTCTCTCCTCTATTGTGTCGTATATCGAGGGAATCGCTTCTGGAACAAGAACACATGTGGGCGGGGCTTGATTGTGTCTGTGGGGAGTTGATTGGACGGTTGTGGTTTGCTATTGGCTGATCTCATGTGAGTGACAGGTTATAGCCCCGCCCACATCATCAGAGAAGAGAGAGATGCTGCAATATTCCAAGAACACAATTTCATGATGAAGTGAGTTTGCGATTAAAACAAGAACATATTTGTTCTCGTTTTAAGCACAAACTCACTTTTTTTTTTTTTTTTTTACATTTTTGAATGTTTAGATATTTGTGCTGGAAAACAAGACGTTTAAAAAAAAAAAAAAAAAGTGTTTTATGCTCTTATCCACCAGAATGAAGTGTCGTTTATTCACACACACTAAAGTAATTACAACATTACTGCTGAAATGACAAACGAATGAGAACCTCATGAATATGTCACAGTCTCTAATGAGCCTAATTTGCATATTAATGAGGTGTCTGTGCTGGACAGACTGATCGCGCGAGTGTTTGATGATGAGTGTTACTTTGTCGTGTAAATTGTACAACGTTTAAAACATCGTAACATACAGAGAAATGACATCATCGGCTCATTCTTTACTCGCTTTCCTTTCCGTCTTATTGTTTGCACGTGTTTTTAATATTTTGTTTATACTGTAAATATATGAGGTGTGCTGTGATATTTATTCCAGACAATCATCTTGTACTGGTTCATATTGTACATGATCAAATATATTGTATGGATCAACAAATGTCTGCCTGTTCATCACTTACAATCTTCCATTTCTGATGTTTTATCCATTTTTCAGTCCATTAATAAAAATATAGCTGTTCACGTCAGCTCAGGTCCATTAAATAATATCATCAACAGATACAAATATAGATGTAAATGTAGACATTAACATCAAGTAAGATTAATAATTGCTTTAGAATTATTTTAGTTAACTAATAGAACCTTGTTGTAAAAAGTGTCACTCAAAACTTTATTACATAACAGTCAAAGACTTTCATCAGACAATGATAACAAACATAAAGTTCAAGTTTTGAATGAAGCCCATAACTGCAAAATAGGACAATTATGCTTTGGTTAATCGAAATTTGGCAATTTCTTTTTTTTTAAAAGTCATAATTATTAGATTTAAAAGTGTAAATTGGCTCAAAAAGTCATAATTATTATGACAGTCATTACTTTTTAATGTCATGTCAATTTGGACTTTTTGTCAGAATTTCAACTTTTTAATTTTATAATTATAATTTACATCATAATTTCGATTTCGATGATTTACTAAAGCATGTTTTTTTTTTGTCTTAAGTGATGGAAATAATTATTAGATCAAAATTTTTAAATTAGCACAAGTCACTTAGATTAAAAAGTTGCTAATGTCTTAATAAGTAATAATTATGACATAATGTCAAAATTTCAATTTTTTTAATCTCATAATTATGACTCACATCATAACTTAGATTTATGTCATAATTATGATTTACTAAAGCATGTTTTTTTTGTCCTAAGTGATGGAAATAATGATTAGATATAAAAATTAAAATTAACACAAGTCATTTAGATTAAAAAGTTGCTAATGTCTTAAAAAGTCGTAATTATGACAGTCATAATTTGAATTTTTTTAATCTCATAATTATGACTCACATCATAACTATGATTTATGTCATAATTATGATTTACAAAAGCGTGTTATTTTCTTATGTAAATGCGCTTCCATAGAGGACAGCATGACACTGGAACTCAGAAAGGGTTAAACTTGTTGATGTTGATGAGTGTCAATCATGCTGGTTCTTCTCCAGTCACGGGAACATATGGATTATGATCTGATTCAACAAACACAGATAATCCAAACGAGGAAAGCAGACGACACGGATCCAAACAGGAGGACCAGATAATCCACAGAAGACACGACGAGTTCGAAATCACTATCCCTGCATTAGTTAGAAAGCTTTAAGCACACATATTTTGCATATTTAGCTTATTATTTAAGCATCTCAGACTAAATTTGAAGCAGTTTCTCCTCTTAGAGCTTTAAAAGCTGCAAACTCAGACTGATCTGACTCGGGTTTCTGTATCCCAGACAAGCCAGCACATCCGGTCCAGATCCGGTACGCGTGAGATCCGGATCTGGGCCGACACTATGACGCTGTCTGGGATCTTTTCTAACTGATCCAAGTTTCATTTTTTGTTAAACGGACATTCAAACCTATACGAAAAGTCCCGTAGACTTTCATTTAGGGGGTGAAAACTTTTGTACATAGTTATAATCTATTTACTTTCTGAGCACATTTAATGAAAATTACATTTCCAACTTAAATTGTCATAAATCTTGAATGCTTTAGAGCGACAGACTGAAGTTTTACTCTTTTAAAGACGACACTTGGCAGATTATTGCTGAAGTGGAAATAGTTTTACAAGGGAACTTAAAAAAGTTTTAAAATTGTACATTTATTGTTATGAAAAATGCACAAAAATACTATTTTCAATTTTTATATGAAATATATATTTCAAAAACGCGTTTTACTCTAAAACTGCGAGAAAATCAAAGCACTAAACCTAAGCCAGCTGTGCTCCAGATGTGAGTCTGATCTCTCAGTAAATGATCTTCCAGTGAGATGTTGTTCGGCTGCAGTTCCAAACGCTTCCACTAGAGGAAACTCGTCTCTCATTCATTTCCAATGCGCTCGTTTCTGACCGCGAGGAGCACAAGTGACTATTGCTTACAGGACCGTTTAACCTGTTCACATCATGTCCGTGATTTGTGTGTGTGTGTGTTCACACAGCAAGTGCCAAAACCTTTACCAACTTTCGTACAATTCCGAAGAAGTAAAAAATTCTAAAAAACCAAAACATTATGTGCTAAACCATGATAGAGCCATTTTAGCAATGTGTTAATTTGTGTTAGCAACATGCTAAAAAGTTGAAAATGTGTTAAATAAATCATGCTAGCAATATGTTAATACAAGTTAACTTTGTGGTAAAACTTGTTACCAACATGGTAATCCATGCTAGCAACATGTTAACGTATGTAAGCAACATGCTAGAAATGTGTTAAATCACGCTAACAATATGTTAATCTACGCTAGCTTTGTGGTAAATGATGTTATCAACATGTTAATCCATGCCATCTTTGTGGTAAATCATGTTAAAATGTTAAACATGCTAGCAATAGGCTAAATCATGCTAGCAACATGTTAAATCTTGTTAACAAAACATGTTAACTTATTCTAGCAACATGCTAAAACATGCTAGCAATGTGTTAAATAATGCTAGCTACATGTTAGCAACAACTGTTACAAACCCTGATATGATTGTGTACAGTAGTACATATGAAAGCGCTATATAAATGCCTCAAGCTAATTCATGCTAATAGCATGTTCAATGTTCAAATTGTTGTTGTTTTTTTACGTTCTCTGACTAAAACCTTCAAAATTTCAAGCTTTTCAAAGTTATTTTATACGTTCAGACCTGGCTTTATCAAGCCAACGTCAAAGTACTCCTCTAAATTGTCTCTTGCTGTTTAATAATCATCTGAAACTTTGCAAACTGGCAGCTCCCCGCCAAATGTAATGAAAAGATGTATCTCGAACTCTGTTGTGGAAAATAGCATGTATAAACCAATCAAACAGTTTAATTATCAATTAAAAAGGCATTTATTCCGGTATGATATTACGCTGTAGCCACATTGGACAAAATGGATGGATGTATGATTCGGCTGTGGCGCCATCTACTGGTCAGACGCAGGAATTCATTCGCCGTGTGACTCTCAGTGCATTATGGGATTGAATGAGTGCACTCGATAACGTCCCATGTGGTTTCGGACACCACTACAAATGTCTGTCAGCTCAAATAATGGCATTTTTAGGGGGATATGATTTCGGACACAGGCAAACGGAGACTAATGAGGAACAGGTGTGGATAATGAGTTGTCATGGAAACACACAAGGCAGCTATGGAAACAAAGGCTAACAGGCACCAAAACCCACAGCAAATAAAAAACAGAAACAGCAAGACTAAAGAATATCAAAATAATCGAGGGAAATCGTGACATCTGGAACATGATGAGATGCTTCTCTATATAAACGTTTACATAAACATCTTTTCCATAATGAAAGTGAATGTTGTCAAGATCAAGAAAATAACACACAAAAAGCATCATAACAGCATATCGTTTGTTCACTGCGTGCTTCATCTTCTGAACACGCACACACACACACACGCACACACACACACACACACACACACACACATAAACACACACACATTCTGCTGTTAGATTTGTGTTGTGTGCTCATTAAGTCTGACTGTAATGAGGAAAGCGAGTGTGTGTTTGTAATCAGAGCTTGAGTTTGAGATTCCACAGGGTTAACACTAGTTAAATATAACCTGCAAGAGACTCTGATGGACACACACACTGACACACACACACACACATGGATCAGTTATGTCACTGAAGTCTGGATTAAAACACAAAGTTTTCAGGAAAAAGAGAACATTTTATCTCAAGCATACTTTATATCAAATTAAATGTTATGCATGGGAACGGGAAGTTGTTTGTATTTTACTCTGGCTTTCAACTGTTTAAAAAAAATCCCCTATCTGTCTTATCATAAGGAATATTATGTCATTATACTATTACTTCTAGTTAAATGTAGTAAATATAGGGAGGAAAAGCCCTTGTTTGAAACATGAGAAGGCTGTAAAAAAAATAATACTATTTGTAAACATTTTAATGTTTTAGCTATCTTTTTGTTTTTATTCCTTTATTTTTAATATTAATTGTTAATTTGTAACATTATTATTATTTTTAGTTAAATTTAGTATATGTAAATATGTAAACATTGTGATGTTATATTTAAGTTTATTTCTATCTTTTGATTTTATTCCTTTATTTTTTATAATAATATCAATTGATAATTAACTGTAACATTATTATTATTTTTTTTATTTAACAAAAAGTAAAAACTGCGCGCGCCCGGTCCGAGGGGAGTGTTGCTGGAGACCGGCGAGCGCGTTCACGGTTCTGCGCATGCGCGTTTCAACGAGGGGAGGGAGGTAAACAAGATGGCGGCAGCCTTGAAGCAGCAGCAGCGGTGAAGAACAGACGCGAGAAAATACACGAATAAAGAGCAGAACAGGAATATAAGCTTGAGTTCCAGACCGTCGTCGAGCTGTGCTGATGAGAGCAGCTTCAGGTCAGTGTGTTTGAAGAGCTTGTTCTCTGTCAGCGGTGTGTGTTAGCCGCAACCGCTAACCGCTATTGATAAAACACTCGTTTCCATCGACACAAACATCGCGTTTGTCACTCAAATCCCTCACATTACACGTCAGATAACACGCATTAGCTCAGCACGACGCGCGAGTGTGTGTGTGCGAAGCTGCGTGCTGTGATCGATTATCCGCATTACACGATCAGATATGATCGATCGATCAATCATCAAACATCTGAGGTTTCATTCTCTTCATATCGTGTCAGTTTCAAAGACCATTTCCGCAACATAAGGAAAAACCATGCTTTAAATCAGAATTATAAAAAGAATTTTGACTTTTAATATGTCATAACGATGATTTAGTGTCATAAATCTCGACGTTTTTATGTCATAGCTATGACCCAAAAATCAAAATTATGACTCGGTAAGCTATAGTTATGCCTTAATATGTAATGATTTCGAGTTTTTATCTCATAAATATGACTTAGTATGTCATAATTTCGACTTTATCTCATGTGTTCAACTTTTTATGAAACAAAATGACTTTTTATCTTATAATTAATATATTCCAAAGCACATTTTGTTCTTTTATGTGGACTTCAATGCAGTCCTGACTGCGTTTGGTGGATGTTATTTCTGCATTGTGTGTTTATTTATTTATCTCTTTTTTTATTATTATTTACTCGATCAAAACAGTACTATGGTGCATATGGCGTCAGACAGTAATTCTGTATGATTATCATGATGATGTTCATATACTGTTTACATGATACTCCAATGAATGCTATTGCATTACTATAGTAGCAGTTGTCAGTGTAATATAATATATAATATAATATAATTAAGGGATTTTCAATCTTGTAAATGCCATGGAGAACCCAAAACCCCTAAAATTCAAAATAACCCCTATTATAATTATGGATAAAATGAGTATTTAGTTTCTTTTACATTTACGTTATTAGGCTACTTTTTTACACACTATTATTCTGTACTGTTCGAGGTATTATTTTAATCAAATTTGATATAATCTAATCAGTTTATTTAAATTAAATCAGTTATTTTTATTAGTTATTTTATTCATTATTTAAATCAAGGGTTATGCATTTAATTATTATTTAAATCAAAATGTATGTATTGTAATCAAATTTAGGCTAGTTATTTAATCTTTTCTTCATTATTTATGTATTTGTACTGTGTTTTTCCACTCCCTCGCGAACCCCAGTTTGGAATATAATTAATATGCGTGTCAGAAAATGTGCTTGTGTTTTACAATATAAGATGGAAATGAAAATTACTCTCCTTCAAGCCATCCCGTGTTTATATGTCTCTTCTTCCAGCCAAACACACTCATACTCATATTAAACGATGGCTCTTCCACGCCTGATATCTATATTTTCGACACGCGTGTGTGAATCCGAGTGGCTGTATGAAGATATTGTTAAACATTGAGGCCTGTTTCATCATAAGCAGATTGTCATCATGAGGGCCTTTGATTAATCTTGCGTCTTATTTCTCTTTCTTCTAGGTCTTTATTTAGGATCTTGGACTCGGATTTCCCGTCATGCTGAAGTGAAATCCCTAATCCTGCTTCCGGAGCCGTGTTTCCCATCGGCCTGATTCGATTCGTCATGTTCACGCAGAGATGTCCATAGATCCAGACGTCGGATAATTAAACCCCGTGACTATAAAACACACTGTTTACGTTCCAGAGCTTTCGCGATGCTGCGGTTTAACAGGCGTGTGATGTTATTCGACTGACCGGTCTTCCCCGATCAGAACTGCTCCTCCGTTGCACCGGAATACACACATTCCCGACGACGGGCGATTGGGAGAGAGAGGATGAGCCTGGGCGGAGAGCTCCAGCATCTGGAGTACCTGACGGAGAACGAGCTCATGGGGATGGACACCTTCATCCACCGCATCGACTCCACCGACGTCATCTACCAGCCGCGGCGCAAGCGCGCTAAGCTAATCGGGAAGTACCTGATGGGAGATCTGCTCGGGGAGGGGTCGTACGGGAAGGTGAAGGAGATGTTGGACTCCGAGACTCTGTGTCGCAGAGCCGTTAAGATCCTGAAGAAGAAGAAACTCAGGAGGATTCCCAACGGAGAGGCCAACGTGAAGAAGTAAGAGCCGCTTCCTTTCTTGCTTTATCTTGAAGTTGTGTGAATTAAAGGCCCGTTCACACCAAGTTTGATCCAGTTCTGATCTCGATTCAGTTTTAGGGCTGGGCGATATGGCCAACATATCATATCTCGGTATTTTTTGGTTAAATGGTGATATCGGCACTTTCTACATTTTTCTATTTGGATAAAGAAAATCTGAATTTATTTAAAGAAAAGAATGTTATTTCACATCCTGCCCAATGATATCCTACAAACAATGTTGATATTGAAGGATATGGAAACAATTATAGTGAATGTAATGTAGGCTGTGCAATTTATTATGTGCTAAAAGGTGGTTAAAATCACGTCACATTGTAACATTACAATCTAAAACCAAAAATAATGCTTTTTTTTTTTTTTTTGACTAAAGGTTAAACTAAAAAATAAAAACAAATGCACAAACTAATTCTATTAGCCTGCGTTTGATAACCCCAAAAACATAGCCTACTTGTAGGTTTAAAATTAAAGGCCCGTTCACACCAAGTTTGCTCCAGTTCTGATCTCGAATCAGTTTGATATTGCTTACATGAGATTTGATTGATTTCAGTAAGTTGTTCTGTATCTTTCAACATACCTTCTGATGTTCATCCATGTTTGTTTGCTGCTGTAACTAGTAGTAAATCGGAAGAGATGATCGGTTCAACAACGAACTAAGACGCATTAAAGAGGCACTAAAACATTTTAGAGATGCACTGATATGAACATTTTGGCCGATACATTTGTGTATTTCTGTCAGATCAACAGAGGGTTATTAAAGTCACCCTGTAGTCAATAATTTTATCCCTTAAAACTCATCTTCACCAAAATGACCTTAAAATATCTTGAATGTAACTCGACACCCTTGCCTTATTCAGTATGTGCGGTTCTATGAATATGCAAATGAGCCCCGCCTCCATTGCGAATCGATATTGTGTTTTTTTTTAAGAATTGCAATTCTACAAGTATTGCGATTCGGTATTGCAATATATTGCGGGTTTTTTTAAGAATTGCAATTTTACAAGTATTTCGATTCGATTGCGAATTATTATTTTTTTACAAACACGACTAGACCATGGGGAAAAGTTAAATCATACACTTATACAGACTGTACATGATGTGTAAGATGAGTCATATTTACAAAAACAATTCATCTGAGTTTTATTTCAGAAGCCTCATACAGTCCTACATTCTCTTTAATAAATGATTCAATAACAAATACATTTTTTAACATTCACTTCTTGTCGCCGCCTAGTGGCGAAACAATGTAATCGATAAATACGCTATTTTAAGCGCCAAGTTTCTATCAAAAGCTGATTTACTCTATTTTGATCGCTACTGTAGACATCAGTGTTTATATTCGAACTGTAAACTTTTATCCCAGGACTTCTATGATGATGTGAACAATTGCAGCGCAGAAATAACGAGACTATGATGTTGAAAAGCGGTTTCATGATGATGTTTTCCTACATATTTGGCACGAGGGAAGACAACAGCCTTTAGTTTCTCTAGTCAGACTTCGTTAACGTCAACCAATAGTCAAGCAGCTTTAGTCATTTTAATGCTTCGTTGACAACAGTTGGTAAACCGTGAGAAAATCTACAATTGTTTTTTTCTTCCCTTTTTGAGCGTTCGTATTGCGTCACATGACAGAAGTGGAATGACTTGTGGATTATGTTGACTTTAATTCACTTTAGAAATGCCTCGTCTTTAGGCGGTGTTCGTTCTGTTCCTCCTGTGCTCTGAAATATCATCTTCCTGCAGTTTAATCACACAGAGCAGTTAAATTAATTAAAATGATGTGCAGTGAAGCCTTGGGCTTCTGCTTTAAATAGACCAGAGCTTTTGGACCGGCTTCAAACCCTCGCATGCCAGGACACGTGTGTTTGGGCTTTTGGTTGGATCTTGAAAGGAAGTGTGTTGTGCGATTAGTCCTCGTGTGTTCGCCGTGAGAGACACCCTTATAAGGCGGCGTCCTATCTGGAAAAAACTCATTAATTATTGATTTAAAACACGCTACGCAACTCGCAAAGATGAATCACACGGGACGCTGTGAAAACCTTCAGAATACACAGTCCAACCAACAACCTTCAACATCATCAGTTTATTCACTAAACTTTAGAAAATGGTAATAATGTGAGAAGAACTCAGTGGATATTTGACTGGTTTTGTCCGTCCTTCTGTTAGACTCTCACACATGAATTATGTTGAATATCTGTCAGCTGTTAAATTTAACTACACAATTAGATAATACCAGTTTAGCTCAACCAGTGACCAAGCAATGCTAACGTTTAGGGACGCACGATATGAACTGATAATTAAGTCCTTCTCATTACCGATAACCAATCAGTTCAAGCACTGATGAAACTGATATTTTAGTAGCTTTGGCCAAACTATGATAGCAAACATCAGTCCGGAGTCTTCAAAAGTTTGTATTTTTTGTGCAAGGCACCACAATAGTTAGTAACAGATCTATGGTTTATCTGCTCTTCGGCTAGCAACTCATTAACAACTAATTTATATTTAAGTATTTCATGTATAACAAAGAAATGCGTGTATTTAACCTTTAGTGCATGAGGATGAGGAAGGTATGACATGTTTTTCAAATACATAATAAATAAAATACATTTGTCAACCTCGAGAAAAACAAAAGTGCATAGGGCATAGTTGAGATTTCTCTGAAATTAGGCCATCCTTAAAAATATTCTTGTTTGCCGTAACCCGACCGACCCTGTCAATTTAGGACCGACCCAATTTTTTATTTTTTTTCCCTTTTAGTCCGACCGACTTGCCGGTTGTAAACTTGCATTAAGACCGTCCGATTTTTTTACTCTTCAAACAACTAATACAAATGCAATAAAATATAAATTATATTATAGTAAGTATTGTGAATATAAATTGCATAGGCTACGTTCTTTCTTTTAAATAAAAACCCGTGGCGTCATCTATTATGATTGTTTACACCATTGGTTTACGCATGTCACACTATGGCCTGCGTTCGCTTCGTTTCATTCACGGTCAATGGTTCGCGCTCGGTGATGATGGCTGCGGCGCGGCTGCTTGGGAAATACGTCTGTATGAGCCTACATTTAGGCGCTCATTATTAATAACAAATAGGAGAATAGGGAATCGATGTTAACGGCCTTTTCTCGGAGCGCGTCCAGCTCGTCACGACATGCCCACCGCGAACGCGCGTCACACACCAACTGCAGGCTCTGACAAACACACACACATAAGTGTGGGAAGCCAAACACACCGAAAGGGGGACAAACGGCGCGGTGTGTTACAGAGTTCGCGCTGCGCTGACTTGTAATCTGTGTGGCTCAATGGACCGAGACGCGCGAGCGCGACAGACTCGACAGCGCAGGAGAAGTGTTTGCTTGCGGCAGCCAATGGTCAGAGCGGCGGGAACTAATCTAACCAGCGCCGCGCTGACCAATAAAACAGCACATCCCAGACCGAAATGTACTAAATTTCACTAAAGAAAATCGACCATTCCATAATATGTCAGGACTACTTAATCGGCCTATAGTTTCCTACAATGCGCCTAGCCATTTGACCACACTGATTTCCGTTAATAATAGCAGATGTTTATGGGTCCAATTTAAACGAATAGTGCCAAATGCGCTGTTTTATTGGTCGGCACGGCGCTGGTGAGATTAGTCATTTTAATTTATTTGTTTCCCTCTGAAAATCCACTCTTTTTCCCCAAATGAATGCAGCTGGAATTAATGCAATAAACATGTTTTTTGACAAAGATTTCGAATTGTTTGTTGTCTATAACCTGTATCAGAATGAGATTCGCAATGGTGCGCCCAAAGGCATGGGTTGAAGACCCAGTCAGTGGCGCCACGATATGCAAATTTGTTTAAATTCATACCGACGTAATCACCATGACCAAAATTGTCCTTTTTTTTTTTTAATTGAATTTTGAAAAAAAAAAAATATATAGACCTACCTACCGACCCTTTATTTTATTTTTTTTGCTGTTACTGCAAACCTAAATACTTTTAAGGATGGCCTTATATAGTTTGACATAAAAAAATTAATAATAAACTTCCAATTTTGCACGACTCAACATCTTACCCTCTTCCAACGCTGCAAAAAATGCTTTTCTTAGTATTTTTTATCTTGTTTCCAGTACAAATATCAAAAAATTATTTAATCAAGAAAGATGCACTTACTAGATGAGTAAAAAAAATGCCATTAGATATTATGTCCTGTTTTCCGGGGGGAATTTAATTAAAATTAAGTGAGTTTTGGCTTAAAACAAGCTAAATGATCTGCCAATGGGGTCAGAAAAATGTTTATTCAAAGAGGAACAAGATTATTTTTCTGACCCCATTGGCAGATCATTTAGCTTGTTTTAAGCCAAAACTCATGTAATTATTTATTTCCCCAGAAAACAAGACTTAATATCTTATGGCATTTTTCTGCTTCAGTAAATGCATCTTGATTTAAGAAATGTTTGATATTTGGACTGGACATTTAAGACATTTCATAAATTCTAATATGTGCAGTTTCATGCTACAGACAGAAAGTGTGTGTGTGTGTGTGTGTGTGTGTGTGTGTGTGTGTGTGTGTGTGTGTGTGTGTGTGTGTGTGTGTGTGTGTGTGAGAGAGAGTGAGTGAGTGAGTGTAACATTTTATTAACATGATGATAACATTTATTTCTGTCTGTTGTTGACGGTATATTCCGATTCATATCCAAAATCCCCTTTAATATGTCAACAAAAATCAAATGAGAGTTTTGAACCTGACTTTATCCAATGTTCAGATTTCTGTTCTGGAAATGTATGCAAATTAGTGCACGCATATTTAATTAAATAATGCCAGACAAAACTTTTCGGAAGACTCGTAATACACAAAAAAATTGCAATTCATAATGGATAACTATGGTTATATCTGTTAGTAAATGTGTTTACCGTGTTCACCTGTGTCTTGCTATTACTAGCCATTTCTGGCTGAAGATAACCGTTCCAGTCAGTAAATGTAAAAGCTTCAGCATGTTTTCTCAGTGTGGTTGGTTGTTGTCCAAGTGGGTCAGATGGCTGATAAACACATGCACTAGTGTGTGTGTGTGTGTGTGTGTGTTTGCATCAGCTCAAGGCTATTTCAGTCGAGTGGAAACACGGCCCGTCTCTCTGCTGATCACGACACATTATAATAATAATCATATCTCGCTCGCTCTTTCCTCATACTTCATCAGTCTCTGTGTCCTGGTCCAAACTTCCAGTGAGATCTAAAGTCTGAATGTTTACTTGCACTCTTAAAAATAAAGTTTCCAAATAGTGTTCGTTTCATCAGCAATTAGTCTTAGTCCTGTCAAATGTACTTTTTAGTTTTTATAAGATTTAGTAGGGATGCGCTGAAATAAACATTTTGGCCGATAGCCGATAATTCTTAATATTTGATAACCGATATATTGGCCGATAAATCTAAATCCAAATTTGGATATAGTTTTTGAGAGCCTGATTACAAAAACAAAAGTCTCACTATTAAAATCCACGTCCCAAACACACGATTATAATGATGTTCTTATAATTTTACGTAGCCGATATGAGACTTGCACTGCAATTTACTGTATTTTCATTTTTTGACGTATTTCAATCATATTTCAAGCAATTCATAACCATCATGTTGAATCTGAAGAGTCTCAGCTGAAGGAAATAATACATTATTTATTGGCTTTAATATATCGGACACATTTTTTTTATCGGGCCGATAACCATAACATTAAAAATGAGCATATATCGGCCGATACCGATATGATGGCCGATATATCGTGCATCCCTCTAGAGTTTTCACTGTTTGATGTTATTAGATAGAACTGGTGAACGGTGTACAATATAGTATTATTTGCCATGTGGCTGACGCATAATGTCGCTAGTTGAGCAGAAATATATCATCATGTTTCGCTTCTTCCCTTCAAAGTTGCGTTATATTTCCTTCTAAGCGTAAAGGTTGGAAAGTGGCTGGATTAGGTGTTGCTCCACTGTTCTCCATGTTCGTGGAGTACATCTGTCTTTCATATTGTATGCATTCAGCCAATCAGCGTACACGTACATACACTGCATAACATGCCCTTGTTTAAACAAGCATGATGCACTTAAATCTAAAGTTCACGAAAACCAAGCAAAAACAACTCTTATGAATTGATAAGAATTCTTGAAAATAGCATAAATATCTAGTCACTAATAAATGCTGTTGGATTTTAAATCTAGACCAAAAATTTAGTGAAGATTGCATTAAAACTGGAATATTTAACCTTAAATTCAGCTTATTTAAATGTTAAGATGAGCAATAACCTGAAAATAGATTAAAATTCTTAAAACGTTAGTACTTTACTTAGATTTAAGTGTATCTTGCTTGTTTTAAGAAGGGAATTTTTTGCAGTGTAACAAAAAAAAAAAAATCATATTTGAACTTAATTAAGATTCTTGAAATTATCATTTTTAGGGGTGGTATTATTATTAAAATTAGCATAACAATCTAATCGAACATACACAACTGGTTTCTGGTCAAATCTACCTCAAAATGAGCTGAAATTCACTTGCCATGACTAAAGAACACCAATTTGGTTAAATTAAGATTTATATTCTAGTGTGCAATGTATTTTATAATTTTTTTTTAAAAATCTTTCATAGCATAAAACAAGACATATTTTCTAGAGACGCTTGTTTATTTTATTTTATTTTTCTTAGATGTCAGTTTTTGCCGTTCCTGTTGTGTGGGTTTAGACTCTAACTTTAAACGACGCTCCTATAACTAAACCGGTTCCCAGTTCCCCCGGCCTGAACACGCCAGCAAGCCAGTATTTATCAGTAAAAATGCAAGTTTTCAGAGTTTTAGGCAAGGCAAGGCAAGGCAAGTTTATTTATATAGCACATTTCATACACAATGGCAATTCAAAGTAGGGGTCGACCGATATGTGATTTTCAGGGCCGATACCGATTATTACAGGTCAAAAAGACCGATAACCGATATATATATTATAGCTACACTACCGTTCAAAAGTTTGGGGTCAGTGAGAATTTTATTTTTATTTTTTAGAGGAAAGAAATCAATACTTTTATTTATCAAGGACAGTAAAGACATTTATAATGTTACAAAAGATTCTATTTCAAACAAATGCTGTTCTTTTGAACTTCCTATTCATCAAAGAATCCTAAAAAAAAACAAAAAAAACTGTACAACTGACAGACCAACAACTGTTTCAACATTGATAATAATAATAAATGTTTCTTGAGCATCAAATCCTCATATTATACTGATTTGTGAAGGATCATTTGACACTGAAGACACTGACACTGGTGATGCTGAAAATACAGCTTTGATCACAGGAATAAATTACACTTTACTATATATTCACACAGAAAACAGCTGATTTACACTGGAATAATATTTAATACTATAACTGATTTTTGTTGTATTTTTAATCAAATAAGCGCAGCCATGGTTAGCAGAAGAGAATTCTTTTAAAAGTATTTAAAATCGTACCGACCCCAAACTTTTGAACGGTAGTGTATGTCTGGTGTAAAACTGTAAATTAATGTAAAAATTAAGAATAACAAAGGGTTTTGACAAATACTTTCTTTAAATGATTTTAAACATATCTTTGAATCTGAGAACTGTTATTAATAATAATAATAACTTGTAAAAAGTGCAGGGAGCACCCAGCAGCATTCTGTAAACATTTTGTAGAACTTAGACTCTATTTTAATTTTTAAATAAAATTTTAGTAATCAAAAAGCATTTCTAATGAATTAAAATCAAACTTATTCAATTTATTTACAGTTTAACAAAAATTTAATTTTTAGGGCCTTGTGAAAAACCGAACTTTTATTTTGACGGGTTGCCGTGGAGATCTTTGAGTTTCTGTGTGTTTATGATATGTCGATAACTTTTCTCAGTTGAAGCATTAAAAAGCTCATGAAGTGACAAAGCGGCTCTGGAGATGATGTTTATGCAATCATGTCCTCATATAATGATGCGGCTGAGGCTGAAAACAGCGCAAGCGTCACGCGTGCTCCAGTGTGTGTGTGTGTGTGTGTGTGGTAACTGAAATCACGCGTCTCTGCGCCATTCATTTAACGTTAGAGACACGCAGGATTCATATTTAAATAGTCTTTTTGCGGTTTGATTTGTACTGACCTGCTTTTTATTAATTCATCTAAAAGTTGACAAATTCCGTGATATTCCGCTTTATCCACAGTATTCCTGCGCCCCATGACGCTTTGCGCGAATTGTGGGTGTAACTTCCGTTAAGATGTAAACAATCAGTGAACGACTAAGCTCTATGGACGCAATAATAGATTTTTAAACCTTTTACGATGACATTACATTATTCTACTCACCCTTCAATCATTGAACATTAAAAGGACATTTAAAAGTGTAAAAGCATCAACAAGGTAGCTTTCAACAGACCATGAATAATCTCAAAAGCATCTTTCCACAGCTAAATCGGTCGGTTAAATATATCACTGTGGTAACGTTAATTGTATTATGTAACATACGTTGCCTTAATAAAAAAGTGTTTTACTTCAGCATTACGTGATACTATTTTAAAGTGATTTCAGTCATTTTGACAGATAATAAATTGTATTTACCTGGAAAGAGACGTGAGGATTTGGAGAGGATTCCAGTGAATTATTAATGGTATACAGCGTAAATTAAATCGGGAGAACAGACCACAAATGTGCAGTATGTGTTGACTTTTGTCATACTATTACAGCGGAATTCAAAAGGAAAAAAGAAAATAATCATGAGGAAAAGAATGCAGAGCTCTTACTATGGATATTCTTGTTATAACATGTCACGTTAAAATACCGAGTGTTACGTTATTCTTAGATAAAACATGAAAGAAAACTGATTGCTCATTAAGTCAAACTGACGGATCAGGTTTATTTGTAGGGCAACCTTATGATTTGAAATGATTCGTTTCAGTCTTTTTGAATGGAAGTTCCCCAAACCGGAAGTGCCGCCCATAATTCAAAACGCAGTAAGCTTGTCAGGAATAAGGTGTATAGAGGGGTTTCACCAACGTCACGTTCTGGGCGGTAACCCGGATGCGCGGCCATTATGGAGGCACTCGGATGTAAACAGCATGGATTGCACTGTTCATGTACTACTGAACACATTGTTACACTAATAAACCACGGAAAAAACACGTGGTAGGTGCGAAATCATATAGAGAAGGACTTGGGAAGCAGGAGAGAGCGCAACATTTTGACAAACTAAAGTTAATATGTTTTATGTGGTCACATTATGTGGTAGCTGCTAAAGATCCGAACGAGTTAGCTTCTCTAGCACGTAACACTACTGCAATTCTTCCATCTATTTATTATCCCGAAATAAGATACGTTCAGATTGTCAGTCCAAAAAAGCACATGAAATTCGTTTCAAGTTACATCCATATGTGGTTTGAAATCCTATTCAAATCACATATCAGGACATCAGCCTCAGTCTGAACGCTCGGATTTCGCGTGGTATGTCTTAAAATGCAAACGTCATTTATAGGAAACATGCTGATGAAAGTCACTGCCGAAACAATGCTGTGTTGTTGCAAAGTGCCGGACGAGCAGAAAAGTATTATTTCTGAAACCGGCGCAGACGAGCGTGGGAAAAAAGCAGTAGCTAACGTTATATACCAGCCTCCTACAGTTCTGCCGCAGTAGTCCAGCGCGGTGGCTATACACATTTCCATGTTGTAACATTTAAAAAAGACAACATCTAACATTATATTGCAAATGCAACCCCTCCATCAACGCAAAGTCATTGCCATTATTACCAAATAACATGCATGGACACACACGTCGGATCTGAACAGTTGCGATACACAGTGTGGACATCATTTTAGATCAGATTCCAATTTGATACAAAGATAATCAGATTTGGACTGACAGTGTGAATGTAGCTAGCCATAGTTAACTACGTCGACATTTTAGCCATAGTCAACGCTTCATTTACACCTGTCTGATGATGTACTACCTCTCTCAACCACAAACGCCTTCTTTCATCAGTTTTTTGCACTCTTCTCTTTAACTTTTGACAGTCTATAGCACTCGACATGTTTTTTCCCGATGTGACCGATTGGTACAGACAAAAACTCGACCATTTTTCAGCAGCAATAATCAGCCAAATTTGCGAGTCCATTCAGTTCAGTGGCATTATTCACGTTCTGTGCCTCCAAAATGGCCGACTTCCGGATTGATGACGCGTCGTGAAACCCCTCTATACAGTAAACTCCGTTTTTATGACTGGATTCCGCGACTCCGTCTGTTCTGCATCGCGGAAATCACAGGGCTCTATTATATTGAGGTATTTTGCAACTTCAGTGTAGTAAGCTATTGCTTCTTCAGCAAAGTCTGCGGCTGCCTTAACTTTGAGAGACTGAAGCGTGATCAGTGAAGCAGCTCTAGTCAGCGAGTGCTCTCTCGGTGTGAGTGCAACACTTTCAGTGCCTCAGCTCTCCGCGCTGATTGGCCGGACTCGTGACTCCCCACAAATCAGATGTGCAGGGACATTAGTCTAGTCTACAGAGTGGTGAGTTCCGACAAAGGTGGCTGCGTCAAAGCCAAATATAGCGCATTTCAAAATAAAATTATTTTATCGGCAAATCGGTTTTGAAAATGGCCGATACCGATAACCATAAAAATGCTTAATATTGGCGCCGATAATCGGTCGACCCCTAATTCAAAGTGCTTTACATAGAAGAAATTAAAATAATTAAAACCGTGTCAGTACTACATTAAACTACTATATAATGTATAATAATGCAATGGGGGAGTATTTGTGGGTTATTGTGATAATGTCTGATGTTACCAGTAAAAGTGGCCGACATTATTTTAAATATATCTAGTCTGTGAAAGAGTGCAAACATATTCATCTGAAATAATTCTGTATTTTCAGCTTGAGAATCATCAATATTCATTATTACTAGTATATACATTATTGTGGCACATCCTCCAAAAACGGCTTCATCCGTGCGTAATGAACTCGTTCGGTGTGTTAACAAGCTGATCTGTGATCATTTAGGCCTTTAGTGTTTTCATATGTCATAAATGTGTTTAGGTCTGTAACATAATCATGTTGAATAATCTGTCAGAGTTTTTATGATACATTGAATACTGTGTTTTGTTGTTGTCCTGCAGGGAGATTCAGCTTCTGCGACGACTACAACACAAGAACGTCATCCAGCTGGTGGACGTGCTGTACAACGAGGAGAAGCAGAAAATATATCCTTTACGCCGAGAGTGTGTGTGTGTGTGTGTGTGTGAGAGAGAGATGCTGTAACCCACAATGCTGTGCTTTCAATTTCAGTCTTTTTCTTGCTCGTGAAAGTGCAAGTCTGTCATATCGGCTGATATCTGTCATGCATAAGATTATACTGAGAACATCATCATAATTGTGTGTTTGGGTCGTGGATTTTAATGCTGAGACTTTTGTTTTTGTAATCAGGCTCTCAAAAACTATATAAAAATTTGGATTTAGGTTTATCAGCCAATATATCGGTTATCGGCTTTCAGATATTAAGAGTTTCGGCCAAAAATGTTCATATCGGTGCATCTCTAGTCAAGAATGGAAATGTAATGGAAAGTAAAGCGTGTTGCATTGTGGGATATGGTTTAGCACTCTGCTTCAGGGTTCGTACAAGCTGCTTAAAGTACTCGAATTTGACTGGAAAAACCTTGAAAATATTCATATTTTCAAAAAGGTACTTGGAAAAGTGCTTGAGTTATTTAACTACTAAATATATTAAAGTGCTTTTTTAATTTATTTTTAATTTTTTCTACACAAACACAATCTTTTCAGGCAAAATTACATTTACATTTGACATTATTCATTCAGCAGACGCTTTTATCCAAATGAGAACAATAGAAGCAGAGAAACTAACAATAGGAGAAAATGTGCAAGTGTTATTAGTCTAACACAGTACGTGTATTTCATTTTTTTTTTTTTTTAGATTATAGATATTACGGAAGCCCTGAACCGCAACGAAAAAAAAAAAAATCTAGCATTTTGAGAATAAAGTGGAAATATTTCGAGAATAAAGTCGATCACACACACACAATCTTCTACAGAAGACTTCTCGTAATTTTGACTTTAATCTCGAAATGCTAGAATTTAATTTTTTTTTTTTTGTGTTTCAGGGCTTCTGTAAGATATAGAATAGAAGATAGTGTTAGTATTAATCCGTGTGATAATCCCCCATCAGACCCTTCCTCAATACCAAGTACGCCAACATTATAATATAAAATATTATTTATTGAACAGTAATAGCCATAACTTTGTATTTAATATATATTATTAAATGAGTTGTATTTGCAATACCTTATATTTGTAATCTGAGAAAAAACAATCCTAAAGATGTTGTTTGATAAGTGTGATTCTCTAATTGTAGTGCTTGAAAAGTCGTGGAGTTTCTTATTACAGTTTCTGTACGAACTCTGCGACTGCAATAGTGTTTGCTCAGAGTCTGGCGCTGGTATCCACTGAGGAAAGCTATTCTGTAGAACTGAATGTGAACTGAGTTGAGTTGTTGTGTGGTTTTGGTTGTTTGTTCCTTGACGTGTTCGGCTCACGTATATGGTGATGGAGTATTGTGTGTGTGGGATGCAGGAGATGCTGGATAGCGTTCCAGAGAAAAGATTTCCAGTGTTTCAAGCTCACGGGTGAGACGCCAGCCGGCAGATACACACACACTCCTCTGAGAACACACACACACTCCTCTGAGAACACACACTCAAACACATCATCTGTCACTTTAATGAACCTTTGATGATCTATCACGTTCTATATTAATGAGCTATTTTGATATTTGTGTTCATTTCCCACAGACGTCAGATATAGACACACACGTCATATTCCGTTCGTGACCGCAGATCCACTTTATACAGACGCCGTTGTCATTTTGAATCGTTGAAATGTTCGTTTTTAGCCTAAAAATACTCAGCAATGCTGTCGACTTATGAATCTACACATGGTTTGTCTTAAAGGGATACTCCACTTTTTTTGGAAATAGGCTCATTTTACAACTCCCCCAGAGTTAAACTGTTGAGTTTTACCGTTTTTGAATCCATTCAGCCGATCTCCGGTTCTGGCGGTACCACTTTTAGCATAGCTTAGCATACATCATTGAAGTGGACAAGACCATTAGCATTTCTCAAAAAAAAAATTACCAAAGAGTTTCGATATTTTTCCTATTTAAAACTTGACTCTTCTGTAGTTACATCGTGCACTAAGACCGACGGAAAATGTAGAGTTGCGATTTTCTAGGCGGATATGGCTAGGAACTATACTCACCTAAAGGATTATTAGGAACACCTGTTCAATTTCTCATTAATGCAATTATCTAATCAACCAATCACATGGCAGTTGCTTCAATGCATTTAGGGGTGTGGTCCTGGTCAAGACAATCTCCTGAACTCCAAACTGAATGCCAGAATGGGAAAGAAAGGTGATTTAAGCAATTTTGAGCGTGGCATGGTTGTTGGTGCCAGACGGGCCGGTCTGAGTATTTCACAATCTGCTCAGTTACTGGGATTTTCACGCACAACCATTTCTAGGGTTTACAAAGAATGGTGTGAAAAGGGAAAAACATCCAGTGAGCGGCAGTCCTGTGGGCGAAAATGCCTTGTTGATGCCAGAGGTCAGAGGAGAATGGGCCGACTGATTCAAGCTGATAGAAGAGCAACTTTGACTGAAATAACCACTCGTTACAACCGAGGTATGCAGCAAAGCATTTGTGAAGCCACAACACGCACAACCTTGAGGCGGATGGGCTACAACAGCAGAAGACCCCACCGGGTACCACTCATCTCCACTACAAATAGGAAAAAGAGGCTACAATTTGCAAGAGCTCACCAAAACTGGACAGTTGAAGACTGGAGAAATGTTGCCTGGTCTGATGAGTCTCGATTTCTGTTGAGATGTTAGAGTCAGAATTTGGCGTAAACAGAATGAGAACATGGATCCATCATGCCTTGTTACCACTGTGCAGGCTGGTGGTGGTGGTGTAATGGTGTGGTGGATGTTTTCCTGGCACACTTTAGGCCCCTTAGTGCCAATTGGGCATTGTTTAAATGCCACGGCCTACCTGAGCATTGTTTCTGACCATGTCCATCCCTTTATGGCCACCATGTCCCCATCCTCTGATGGCTACTTCCAGCAGGATAATGCACCATGTCACAAAGCTCGAATGATTTCAAATTGGTTTGTTGAACATGACAATGAGTTCACTGTACTAAAATGGCCCCCACAGTCACCAGATCTCAACCCAATAGAGCATCTTTGGGATGTGGTGGAACGGGAGCTTCGTGCCCTGGATGTGCATCCCACAAATCTCCATCAACTGCAAGATGCTATCCTATCAATATGGCCCAACATTTCTAAAGAATCAATGCCACGTAGAATTAAGGCAGTTCTGAAGGCAAAAGGGGGTCAAACACAGTATTAGTGTGGTGTTCCTAATAATCCTTTAGGTGAGTGTATACACTCATTCCTGCGTAATAATCAAGAATCTTCACTGCCGTACCATGAGTGCAGCAGGCGTAATGATATGACGCAGCGCCTGAAAATAGTCCCCAGCTCGGTAACTTCCAACGTGACCTATTTTCAGGCGCTACGTCATATCATTACGCCTGCTGCACAGAACCGGAGATCGGCTGAATGGATTCAAAAACGGTAAAACTCAACAGTTTAACTCTGGGGGAGTCGTAAAATGAGCCTATTTCCAAAAAAAGTGGAGTATCCCTTTAAAGCGTATTAAAAACACCTCATAGACAACATTGAAACCCTGATATTCACCACAGCGGGACTTTTGACCGGTGCAAAGTTCTAGGTTGTAAATGCCCTAATGAACTGTGTGTCTCCTTCAGGTACTTCTGCCAGCTGCTGGACGGCCTCGAGTACTTGCACAGCCAGGGGATCGTCCACAAAGACATTAAACCCGGGAATCTGCTGCTCACTACAGACGGGGCGCTGAAGATCTCCGACCTGGGGGTGGCGGAGGTGAGCCTCTCTCGGACACACGGCCCGCTCAAATACGATCAGAGTTAGTGGATGTCAACTAGAAAATCACATGAAATGCAATTTTTAGGCAAAGTTTATTTATAAAGCACATTACATACACTATGGCAATTCAAAGTAGGGCTGCACAATATATCGAAAATGTATATATCGTGATATGCATATCGCAACGGCTGGGTCGTGAACTGGTGTACGTATCACTCGCTGCTCTCGGCTGAATAACTTTTCTAGCTTTAATAATAATAATCCATACATTGAAAACTAAGCAGTGTTTTATTTTTACAAATGATTATTCAGTTTCTGATGTTAATAACGCTTCAGTAAAACACTGATGTTCACTTCCAGAAGCTGGAGGGGTGTTTTCTCCTCACAAAAAGAATGTGAAACACGTATGTAGGTTATATCATTTTAAAGATAAGTTTATTTTACACACTTTAAAGGGATAGTTCCCCCCAAAAATGTAAACTCTGTCAGTAATTACTCTCCCTCATGTTGTTCAACCCCGTAAGACTTTCGTTCATCTTCGGAACACAAATTAAGATATTTTAGATTAAATCTGAGAGCTGGATCACTCCTCCATAGGCTTCTACGGGATTGAAACTTGCCGGTCCAGAAAAGTTAGTAAAGACATCGTTAAAATAGTCCGAGTGACTACAGCGGCTCAACCTTAAGATTATCAAGCGACGAGAATACTTTGTGTGCGCAAAACACAAACAAAAACAACGACTTTATTCAACTATTCATTTCCTTCTCTGTTCGGCCGTGATATTTCACGTAGTGATATTGCGCAAAGCTTTTAGGTTGTAAGTCACACGCATCACACACACATGACCAGCGTCGGCCAATAGTGAGCCTGCGTGTGACGTGCAACCTAGAAGCTTTGCGTAATATCACTACGTGAAATATCACGGCCGTACAGAGAAGGAAATGATTAGTTGAATAAAGTCGTTGTCAAAGCAAACCTTCTTATCAACCTGCTGGACACATATTACAAGCTCAAAATGATTATTCTCACATTGTTTTAGAGCAGGGGTCTCCAACACGTCGCTCGCGAGCTAGGCTACCAGTAGCTCGTGGCATGTTCACATATCGCGCTCACATATTTTGCTTGCTCAAGTTCGTTATTTCAAATGTAGGCACGTGCCAAGCGCGCTCATAAGCGACGCGCTCATTTTTTCCAGGCGCAGTATGTTTGTACTTCGCGGTTGTCTATGACAACTATTGACAACAAACCCACCGTAAGCTGTCATGAGACTTTCTATGGTAGCCCATAAGGGATAAAAAACATATATATATTTTTTTTTTAAACGCGGCACACGCAACGACGGGCCGCACTAACATTAAACTTTAATGTCAAGTAGGGGGCCACAAAATATCGGGCCGCGAGTTTGAGACCACTGCTTTAAGCATTATCAAATCACATATCGAATATCGCGTTATTTAATGAGTTATCGCATTTTTCTTCAATATCGTGCAGCTCTAGTTCAAAGTGGTTTGCATAGAAAATAAGCACAAAATAAAAGCAAGGGAAAAGGAATTAAAAGAGAAATGATTTTACGGATTTTACAAATCCGTTTCAAGCTACATCCTTATGATGTTTGACATCCATTCTGGAAATCCGTCATTGCCATAGAAACCAATGGAGATAATTAGGGAAACGAAAGAGTTGCATGGACACACACACACACACACACACACATCGCATCTGAACACAAGTCGCCATCCTTTTACATCAGATTCAGATACACAAATAATCAGATTTGGACTGAGCTTTCCTGGAGCACGGACACTAGAGCGCTGGCGCTTGCAACGCCAAGGTCATGGGTTCGATTCCCAGGGAAAGCGAGAACTGATAAGAGTGTAAATGTGTAGCTTGAGTCGCTTTGGATAAAAGCGTCTGTCAAATGCATAAATGTAAATGACAGTGTGAACGTAGCCTTATAGTCGCGTGGAACGGAAGTTGCGCTCGTCTTTTCTTCCCTATTGTGACGCATGTCTGAGTAAAATGTCTTCTGTTGACCTCTGACCTCCAGGCGCTGCACCCGTTCGCGGAGGACGACACGTGCCGCACGAGTCAGGGGTCGCCAGCCTTTCAGCCGCCAGAGATCGCCAACGGCCTGGACACGTTTTCAGGGTTTAAGGTGGACATCTGGTCCGCCGGGGTCACACTGTGAGTTCATCACACACACACACACACACACACAAATATTCTTGTATAGTGAGACCTACTCTATTACAAGATACTAAAAAAGTGGGCGGAGCTAAAGAGCTCTTTTGGCAATTTCCTCGCCGCGACACTCTGATTGGTGGAATTTTCTGTGCAGCATTATGGGTAATGTAGTTTTCCCACCAAAAACTCAGTTAAATGATTATTTAAAAAAATAAGTTGAAATAATGTGAACGCATGGTTTCAGCAAAAGCACATTCCACCGATTAACAAGTAACCTCACAGTAGGGCTGACTTTAATGGTACTTTATACGTATGTATCATATATAAGTTTCCCTATGGAGTAAATCAATGGAGTGTTTATTATTGCTCTATAAGCGGATCCATGTGTGACTGAAGCGCTCTGATTCCTACTTCTCTTTTGCATTTGAATGTGTTCTGCTGTCATCAAAGCTAGTAACCCACTAAACCTTTCTGTTCCCGCTGGCAGATATAACCTAACGACGAGCCTGTACCCGTTCGAAGGGGACAACATCTATAAGCTATTTGAGAACATCGGGAAGGGCGACTACAGTGTTCCTGAGGACTGTGGCCCGCTGCTCTCAGACCTGTTGAGAGGTGAGACGTCAAACTTTTGCTTATAAAGCACTTTCTAAACCATTAGAATGGACCAAAGTGCCGTCCAGAAATAGCAAATAACTCTAAAATACATAGAAACATTAAATAACATTAAAACATGACACCAAGAAAATCATACAGCCAATCACTCACAGTTCTCAGACCGAATTAAACGCAGAAATCTTGATCAAATAAATGTCTTCAGAGAGATTTTTTTTAATTATTTAACAATTATTGGGATTGTAAAACCACATTTAAAGGGATAGTTCACCCTGTTAATTTACCTTCAGGCCATCCAAGATGTTTAGAGTCCTCATTTAGTATGTGCGGTTCTATGAATATGCAAATGAGCCCCGCCTCCACTCACTCACTCAGCTCAGAGATCCACTGGTTGACGATCACACGTTGATCTGATTGGTTACAAGGTCGTTTGTGACGTCAGAAACACCAGCGATTTCAAACCGTGTTTTTGAGACTGTCTTTGGTTCACTGCAGTTTTAAGCAGGAAATACTCAGCAATGCTGTCGACTTATGAACTTACACATGGTGTGTCTTAAAGCGTATTAAAAACACCACATAGACACATAAACAAGCTTGAGTTTCAACACAGCGGGACTTAAAGTGTCAAAGAACACATCTAGGCAACACAGATGTAATACCCGTGGCTCCTGATAATACACTGGTCTTTGCAAGAAACATCATATCCTGTATTCCGCAGCTGTGCTGTAATTCATAGGTTTGACCTTTAGATGGCGACATTGTGACACTAATGATCAGCACTGATGTTGTGTTTGAGCAAACGCTGATGAAACGTCAACACACACTCTCACACACTCACACACACACACACACTCTCTCTCACACACACACACACTCTCACACACACTCTCTCTCACACACACACACACACACACACACTCTCTCTCTCTCTCTCTCTCTCTCTCTCTCTCACACACACACACACACACACACACACTCTCTCTCTCTCTCTCTCTCACTCACACACACACACACACATGCACGCACACACTTACACATTCTCACACACAAACATACTGGCAGTTAATAGTAATTGCGTGTGAATCTCTGCTGATGTTTCTTCATCTGAGGTGTTTGTATCTGCAGGAATGCTGGAATATGATCCTGTAAAGAGGTTTTCAATACAGCGCATCAGACAACACAAGTGAGTCCATCATCCTCATGCTCACACACTCACGTCAACAACATCATTCACATCATCTGCTGATGAGATTAATATGAAATCGTGCAGTTTTGGCTCTCCCTGTCTTAGAGGATCTGTTACGCCAGTCTTAGGGTGTATTCACACCTGCCTTGTTTGGTTCGATTCAATCGAACTCTAGTCCGTTTCCCCCCTTGGTGCGGACCTTTTGGGCAGGTGTGAATACAGCAATCGAACTCGGGTGCGGACCAAACAACCGAACCGAGACCCAGCTGAAGAGGTGGTCTCGGTACGCTTCCACACGAACTCTGGTTCGTTTACGGTGTGAACATGAACCGACCCAACTGCAAGAAAACACTGCGCCTTTGAGTTAACAGGCTTCCGTAGTCGGAGATTTGGGCATAATCAATGGTTTGTGTTATTGTTGTTTAAGTGCGAAAGAGAATTCCATTCAGGCCACACGATACTGTTGCGCGTCTTTCTGCGCGTCGTGTGTGTGCGTCATTGGAATGAATGAATGAGTGTGTGCATCAGGACATTCACATACAGCGCGTTCTCTTTAGTCTAATCGCGCATAGATGCAAAACAAGCTTTTGCAGTTCATATAATGTAACGATAGTTACAATACAAGGATGACGCTGCGTTAAACTGGACAAACTTAAATCGCAAGCGTTAACATTAGTGTTGTTAGCAGTAGCCTATATACAATAAGATTCTCATTATTTGAATGTGTGAACATAGCCCCTCTCTATGAATCAAAACTTTATACCTAATCCGTCTTCTGCGCAGTTTCTTCATATTGCGTTGTACAGAATAACACAAAATTTGTAAAATAACAAATATTGCAGTACGAAATATCTCCATGCTGAGCCTTTTTTGCACTTCCTGATTTCCCTACTTGAGAATCCTTGTCCAATGAATGGACGGCCTTAGCACACGTGTGGTTTTGTTGACAAATTTTGGTTCACTTGCAAAAAGAGCAGTGTGAAAGCGAACCGTACCAAAAAATATATATATATATTTATTTGGTCCGGACCAAAGCAAGTGAACTATCGGACTTTCCTGGTGTGAATACACCCTTAGTGTAGTTTCAGGCTCTGCTAGAACAGTTTTCCTGCTTGAATGTTGATTATTCTCCTCATATTCTCCATTGTTGCGGCTCCTCTCTTCCCAGTCTGTCAGTAACGCTCTAGCCGTTTCTCAATGTCAAGGAAGGATCCTCGGAAGCCGGAACATCCGTCGAAGGACTGTTCCAATGTCGAGGATCCTCAGAATTTCAACCAAGGACTGAGTCCTTCGTTCGGAAAATATCCCATACACAGGAAAGGATGCATATGTGTAGACTTCGCGCTCTCAAATCGCCCACAATCCTATGCGCGTAGCTTTGCTATCTTGTTAAAAAAATACACAATGTCGGACGTTAGCGGAGTCGGAGCAATAACGGGGCAATATGCTTTCAAATGTAAATATTTACGTTACCATACATTTGTTATAACCGTCATATAAGTAAAGTTTAACGTTTAAATGCCTGTACAAATTACTACCGTATTGATATTTCAAATTATACAAATATATACTAATTTAATACGTTATTGATGGGATGATGGCTAACTGAACCGGACCTGTCATTTTAACAATTGTTAGCTTGTTTGCCGTCACCGGCATTTCTTTTATAAATAACTACTTAAGTTGTACAAAGTAATGTAACGTTAATATTATACCATTCGGAGCGTTATTCTCGTCTTTTTTAGCAGGGACCAACGGACCTTTTCACTGACGTAATGACGCAATAACGTGCACTTGCTAGCCTGTTCCATTTATGTGTTCTCCGAATGCAAAGAGGAGCCTGAAGAAAATGACTTGGAAGGACGAGTCCTGCCAAGGAAGTATCCTTGACATTGAGAAACACCTTCTGTTTACTTCCTGTCTCTATGAAGCCCCTCCTCCTGAAAAGCACACTGTGCTCTGATTGGTCGGCTGGAGCAGTGCGTTGTAATTGGTCGAGTGCTTTGAGTGTGTTTGGGAAATGCCCCG
>NW_026606803.1:60000-90000 GCF_029890125.1 Rhinichthys klamathensis goyatoka
ACCTGCGCCTCACACACCTGCACCTCCTCTGTACAGGTGAGAGACCGTAGATCACACACCTGCGCCTCCTCTGTACAGGTGAGAGACTGTAGATCACACACCTGCGCCTCCTCTGTACAGGGGAGAGACTGTAGATCACACACCTGCGCCTCCACTGTACAGGTGAGAGACTGTAGATCACACACCTGCGCCTCCACTGTACAGGTGAGAGACTGTAGATCACACACCTGCGCCTCCTCTGTACAGGTGAGAGACCGTAGATCACACACCTGCGCCTCCTCTGTACAGGTGAGAGACTGTAGATCACACACCTGCGCCTCCTCTGTACAGGGGAGAGACTGTAGATCACACACCTGCGCCTCCACTGTACAGGTGAGAGACTGTAGATCACACACCTGCGCCTCCACTGTACAGGTGAGAGACTGTAGATCACACACCTGCGCCTCCTCTGTACAGGTGAGAGACCGTAGATCACACACCTGCGCCTCCTCTGTACAGGTGAGAGACCGTAGATCACACACCTGCGCCTCCTCTGTACAGGTGAGAGACCGTAGATCACACACCTGCGCCTCCTCTGTACAGGGGAGAGACCGTAGATCACACGTCTGCGCCTCCTCTGTACAGGTGAGAGACCGTAGATCACACACACCTGCGCCTCCTCTGTACAGGGGAGAGACCGTAGATCACATGTCTGCGCCTCCTCTGTACAGGGGAGAGACTGTAGATCACACACCTGCGCCTCCTCTGTACAGGGGAGAGACCGTAGATCACACGTCTGCGCCTCCTCTGTACAGGGGAGAGACCGTAGATCACACACCTGTGCCTCCTCTGTACAGGTGAGAGACCGTAGATCACACACACCTGCGCCTCCTCTGTACAGGGGAGAGACCGTAGATCACATGTCTGCGCCTCCACTGTACAGGGGAGAGACTGTAGATCACACACCTGCGCCTCCTCTGTACAGGGGAGAGACTGTAGATCACACACCTGCGCCTCCTCTGTACAGGTGAGAGACCGTAGATCACACACCTGCGCCTCCTCTGTACAGGGGAGAGACCGTAGATCACACACCTGCGCCTCCTCTGTACAGGGGAGAGACTGTAGATCACACACCTGCGCCTCCTCTGTACAGGGGAGAGACTGTAGATCACACACCTGCGCCTCCTCTGTACAGGTGAGAGACCGTAGATCACACACCTGCGCCTCCTCTGTACAGGTGAGAGACCGTAGATCACACACCTGCGCCTCCTCTGTACAGGTGAGAGACTGTAGATCACACACCTGCGCCTCCTCTGTACAGGTGAGAGACCGTAGATCACACACCTGCGCCTCCTCTGTACAGGGGAGAGACTGTAGATCACACACCTGCGCCTCCTCTGTACAGGTGAGAGACCGTAGATCACACACCTGCGCCTCCTCTGTACAGGGGAGAGACCTCCTCTGTACAGGGGAGAGACCGTAGATCACACACCTGCGCCTCCACTGTACAGGTGAGAGACTGTAGATCACACACCTGCGCCTCCTCTGTACAGGGGAGAGACTGTAGATCACACACCTGCGCCTCCTCTGTACAGGGGAGAGACTGTAGATCACACACCTGCGCCTCCTCTGTACAGGGGAGAGACCGTAGATCACACACCTGCGCCTCCTCTGTACAGGGGAGAGACTGTAGATCACACACCTGCGCCTCCTCTGTACAGGGGAGAGACTGTAGATCACACACCTGCGCCTCCTCTGTACAGGTGAGAGACCGTAGATCACACACCTGCGCCTCCTCTGTACAGGGGAGAGACCTCCTCTGTACAGGGGAGAGACCGTAGATCACACACCTGCGCCTCCACTGTACAGGTGAGAGACTGTAGATCACACACCTGCGCCTCCTCTGTACAGGGGAGAGACTGTAGATCACACACCTGCGCCTCCTCTGTACAGGGGAGAGACTGTAGATCACACACCTGCGCCTCCTCTGTACAGGGGAGAGACCGTAGATCACACACCTGCGCCTCCTCTGTACAGGGGAGAGACTGTAGATCACACACCTGCGCCTCCTCTGTACAGGGGAGAGACCGTAGATCACACACCTGCGCCTCCTCTGTACAGGGGAGAGACTGTAGATCACACACCTGCGCCTCCTCTGTACAGGTGAGAGACTGTAGATCACACACCTGCGCCTCACACACCTGCGCCTCCTCTGTACAGGGGAGAGACCGTAGATCACACACCTGCACCTCCTCTGTACAGGGGAGAGACCGTAGATCACACACCTGCGCCTCCTCTGTACAGGGGAGAGACCGTAGATCACACACCTGCGCCTCCACTGTACAGGTGAGAGACTGTAGATCACACACCTGCGCCTCCTCTGTACATGAGTGAGTAAGTAAGCGAGTGAGTGTGTGTTCAGGGTGGGGTTCCTCTAATGCTGATGAGATGCCGCAGTGAATGCGATGACTCAGTCTCTCTCTCTCTGCGCTCTCTCTTTCTCTCTCTTTCTCTCTCTCTCTCTCTCTGATGGAGTCGGTGACTCAGTCTCTCTCTCTGCTCTCTCTCTCTCTCTCTCTCTCTCTGTCTGATGGAGTCGGTGACTCAGTCTCTCTCTCTGCTCTCTCTCTCTCTCTCTCTCTCTCTGTCTGATGGAGTGGGTGACTCAGACTCTTCTCTCTCTGCTCTCTCTATATTTAGCGCTCTCATCTTCAGCTCTGCTCCGTTGGATGGAAACCTGTTTACACTTTCCTCTCGCAATATACGGAAATTGCAAATGCAAAGCCATCAAATCACAATGTGTTACGAGAACGCCGCTTAATGAATCTATCGCAGATCACACTGATGCGTACAGCCGTGATTGATCGAGATACAAAGGATCATTTGTATGAAGAAAATGCCTATCTTTAGACTATACTAAGTATTTGCAGTAAAATGTGCTAAAACTTTATAATAACATTTTCATCATATTACAGTGATAATTTTTTCGGACAGTTTTTATTATTAAAATGAACAAATACTAACATGCTGCGTAAGTACATTTACAAAATATATATTTATATTTCTCTCTCCCCCTCTCTCTCTCTCTCTCTCCCCCCCTCTCTCTCTCTCTCTCCCCCCTCTCTCTCTCTCTCTCTCCCCCTCTCTCTCTCTCTCTCTCTCTCTCCCCCCTCCCTCTCTCTCTCTCTCTCTCCCCCCTCCCTCTCTCTCTCTCTCTCCCCCCTCCCTCTCTCTCTCTCTCTCTCTCTCTCTCCGCAGGTTTATGTTGTTTCCCAGAAGTCGATACTGAGCGCTGTCCCCGTCGCACACCTCTGCCATGATGATGATGATGATGATGATGATGAAGAACTCAAACACACGGTGCCAGGACACTGGTTCCTCTCGTCTGGACTGACTTGACGTGAGAACGCTGTTAGAGAGTGGAGATGTTTCCCACAATCCTCCTCTGTCGCCGAGGATCATCCGTTCGGTCTCTCCTCGACCCGATCAGCACCCGAAGACCTTCCGTTTAGTTTTAGACCGTCTTTTAATTTACCGTTACTCCCTGCAGCTTCAGATGCAGATGTTTGATGTAAAGGGTGACATCAGTTATTGTAGAGCGCATAAGCTGCGGATGATGATGATGATGATGAATATACGATGTTAAACTATAAACTGCATGCTGGGACGCGTCTGGACGGAGAGCTGATCGCCACAGGACGTCTGGGTTCATTTTCCCCCATTTGGTTTGTTTTTCCCGATAAATGTTTTTTAAGTATTATTTATATAAAACACATCCCAACTGAAGCTGAGGCTCATGGTCCTTTATTTGCATGCGTGTCTGAGCGGTTTCGCTGTGGGGTTTCTGCTCTGGGAGGTGTCAGCGCACATGTCAAACACACAAGTCAACGTTTACTTGTTAATCATGTCGTTTCAGATTACGTTCACAATTCATTCCAAATACATGCATTTTCTTCTGCAAGTCAGCTTGCTTTATTTTCCTGAACAGAAAGAAAACGCACGTATATCCGTATATTAGACCCGTGCATTCGCTATATGCGATACAAGACGTGTTTCCATCACCCTTCAAATCGCGCAAATTGCGAATTGAAAATACGCACAATTGAAACGCATCAATTTCGCAAAAACACCCATTTATCGTAAAAGTTTGTACGCTCGCATGAGGAGGTTTTTCAGGCGGTTCGAAAAAGGAATATTTTGCAAAACTGCAAAGGAAACAGTTTTTGTGCATTTAGTCACCTGACGTAGACGGCGCGGTGTGTTTGGACATTTATATATAAACCTATCAACGACTGCCGCCATGATGTTTGGAATGATTATCGCGAGAGGAAAAAATTACATTTTAATCGCATAACGCCGTCATTTCGCAATAGTTTTTGATCAATATTTAGAAAAAATCGCAAAAGTTTTATGCAAATCTGTAATGGAACGTGCCTACAGATCATTTCAAAGCAGCTTCATGGTTAAAAAAGGTGGAAAATATCAGAATCGATGATGGGAACTTCATTAGAGTTGCAGTTTGGGAAAGTATGGAAAAATTGAGTTTTCAGACTATTTTCTCTATTCAGTTTTCTAAAGTATAAAAGTAAGAATTTCTAAACGCAAGTTTATAAGCAGAGCGTTTTCATCGCTAAAGTTACAGTGATTGTCGAACATGACCGGATGAATTCAAGTCGCACATGTTCATCACACAAAACTACACTGATTGCACTATATCAGATATAATGCTGTACTAACAGGGTCTAAAACTAACTTTTTACCACACCTGCCGGCTGTAATAGTTTTTACATTGATTAATCCTTATTAAAGTTACAAATGATTCAGTCAAGAGCAGTGAGTGATTTTTCTTTGTCTTTTGTTGTTTGATTAACTTTAAAATCACCGTAGGAATATTAGGCTACTGTCACTTTAAGAGCGAATGCACGGATCTAATATACTGACACGTGCGTTTACTTTCTCAACTGTTTACATGTACGTAAGACATGACTATACAAGAATACTTGCTGGGTGTTTTGACATAATTTTGTGTGAATCTGTCCATTCAAGCACAAAAAGACGTTCATGTTTACGTTCTCACAATATTGCATGTTTAGCACTGATTAGAACTGGCGATTGACATCGTGTGGTATATCCGCCAGAGTGTTAGTTTTATGCCCTGTATATGAAACATTAATGTTTTGCTGTGTTCACGCCATGTCGGAAAACCCTAATTTCAAGATGACAGCCAGTGACAGAACTGGGAATTATGGGAATCTGCAGCGGTCACATGGTGCAAGTAGGAGCGCTCTGAAAATTCCCAGTTTACAAGTTCTGTGAGGATGTGAGCGCTTTTGGAATCTCATAATTACGGCGTCGCCTGAGCGCACTTCTAACCCGCTGGTGCTCCTCGGTCACTTCTGACCGAATATTTTTACATTTGATTTTTCTTTATCTGAATGGTATGAAACTTGGTAAAGGTTTTGGCACTTGCTGTGAACACACACACACACACAGCATGGACATGATTCGAAAAGGTTAAATGGTCCTGTAAACAATAGTCACAATGACGCATTGGAAATGAATGAGAGACGAGTTTCCTCTAGTGGAAGCGTTTGGAACTGCAGCCGAACAACATCTCACTGGAAGTGTTTTTTTTTTATATATCAAGCTCAATTTTAACAGAACTTGTTTAGATTTATTGCTTTGATTTTCTCACAGTTTTAGAGTAAACCATGTTTTTGAAAATATACATTTCATATAAAAATTTAAAGTAGTATTTTTTTTATAGAATATTTTTCATAACAATAAATGTAAAATTCTGTAACTTAAGTTCATTTTTTATAAAACCAGCTGAGCCAGCTGTCAATCATACTCCGCGCAGACCGGCGCGGTCATTGTTGATGTGCCGGAGCGCTGTCTATGAGCAGAATGGCGTCTAAGCGATTGTGGTGTTCTGTTCTTGGGTGTAATAACGAACACAGTAATTTTAATGTTCCTAAATCCGAACCGCTGAAGACGCAGTGGCTGAGTTTGTTTTCGAAGGGAATATTCCCCACGAGCAACGTCACTGCTCTCATGTGTGCGCGAATCATTTCTCAGCAGACTGCTTTATAAACGAGGGTCAGTATAAAGCTGGATTTGCTAAGAAGCAGCTCATGAATAAAGGATCGGTACCAGATATTCGTGTTCCTGCTGAACCTCCAGAAGAACTGAAGTGAGTGAAACGTTTTATTAAACTTTATATTAATATATTAATCTTTGCAAATCGCTAGCTGCACGCTTCACAATGAATGCGTCTAAGGTTTACACTCAGGGTACATTACGGCATGTTTTCTATGTACGACGTTCTCAATATAAAATCTATTATCCCATGTCTATAATGAACAACGCGTTATGGTTATTGTGTTACAAACGGTGTAACTTATGCACAGAACAGAGAGGCGGAGTCAGCAAAGCTCATTATCATTTAAAGTCATATGCACTGAAACGGCGTGCTGAAAACAGAGCTGTTTTTGACCAGGTAAAATAAGTGTTTTCTTACAATACTAATGAGAATTTTAAATTAAAGTATATTACAAACTTTTCATTTAGACCCTAAAGAATCATATTAGCTTGTACAAAAATGGCATTATGACCCCTTTAAGAAGAGTTCAAACTTCAGTCTGTCGCTCTAAAGCATTCAAGATTCACCACAGTTTAAGTTGGAAAATTAATTTTCAGGTCTATGCTCAAAAAGTGAATAAATGGATTATAAATACTGCGTAAATATAATTTAGTGCTGTAAAATCCCCTAAAAAATATTAATATTAAATAAAATACATTATCGAACTAAAATTTAGTACATTCATTTCATTGAAATAAATAAAATAAAAATCGGGTAATTTTTTACCGACAAGCGAAGATCACTATACGATCTGAGGTTCGGAAATTTGAGTCTGGAATTTTGAAATTGAAAATGTGTAGGAAGCCTGTAAACACTATAATAGTATCTTATTATACTAAACCGGAGTTTGACGTGAGCAGCGGGAACATTCTGTGAAACATCTGACTGTGCAGTGTTAGTGGAGAATCCCTCGAGCACCGCAGTCTGCTGTTCAGTGTGTGTGTGTGTGTCATCATCAGTGTTTGTGTGTGTGTCGACTCAGTGACGCTCAAACCCTGAGCCTGTGATCTTCTTCCTCTGCACATCCTCGAGTCTTTAAGTGAGCCAGTATTCCCATGATCCATACACAAACAATCATTATGACTCTGGATTCTGATTGGATGAGCCGGGTTTGCCATAAATCTAAGCCAGCTGTGCTCCAGATGTGAGTCTGATCTCTCAGTGAATGATCTTCCAGTGAGATGTTGTTCGGCTGCAGTTCCAAACGCTTCCACTAGAGGAAACTCGTCTCTCATTCATTTCCAATGCGCTCGTTTCTGACCGCGAGGAGCACAAGTGACTATTGTTTACAGGACCGTTTAACCTGTTCACATCACGTTCGTGCATTTTTTTTTTTCACACAGCAAGTGCCAAAACCTTTACCAAGGTTTACACCATTCCGATGAAGAAAAAAATTCAACAAAAAAAGCGAAACTTGGCTTTTATTTCTATTTTGTGTTCTCAAACTCAGTGTTTTGAGAGATTCACTCAACAGGAAGTGATGTCACGCGTTTGTTGATGGATGACTGAGGCTGGTGGAAACCTCTTCTTTATTTGTAGAGCTGCAGGAAACTCTTCCATCACACGATTCATTCAAAGAATCTGCTATTCTTGTTGTGAGAGGAAAAGGCCAGACGGTCCCGGGTCATCTCTGGCGGGTGACCTCTGGCCTCTTACACGGCTGTTTCCATGGCAACGACCCCTTCACACCTCCAATAGCAGGAGTTCAGCTCCACAGGCAATCAGTTACAGCTCAGTTTTTATTTTTGCATTATGTAATACTTCATTTTGTGCGTTTCCTTTGATATATGTGATCGTTTCACTAAAACCCGTCATACGAATCTAACCGTTCCAACTACCCAGCATGCATCTGTCAGTGTGCTATAGGCCAGTAATTAAAGGTTAATGTAAAGATTTACCATGAGCATTTTCAAGGAATCTTTTCTGTTTACAAAACAATTGCAGATTTTTACAAATATTTTGAGTCATTGTTTAAATAAAAACATAATTTAATAATTTAACAAACATGTACGTCTCATTTGCTTTGTTATTTAAATCAGTCAACCTGATTTGTTCATGTTTTTGTCCCCCAATAAACATGATTTTTGCATAAAACCAACAAAATTACCTTTATTGCAGAGGAATCATAATTCAAAAATGACAATTCAGAGGGATGTAGATGTACACGTATATACAATTCTCTACAACCTGCGTTCTCCAATGCTAAACATGATCTGAATGTCACAGTACAACGATGGTCATAAATGTGTCGTGTATGATATGAAAACTGAGATATTGAGGCTGATATCCCAGACTGCAACATTGTTTTGGCCCAGATCCGGCCCGGGAAACACGGATTCCGGATGTGGGTCGACACTGTTGCTGTTTGGGATTCTTAGCATTAATGTTTTAGTAACGAGGACTTGTGATGTTCTGGATAGTGCATTGTGGGATATTATTCAGACACCAGATATCATTTTTGATATATTTTTTAGTAGTAGTTTTTCACAGTGGAAGTTCCTTTGACCGCAGATGTGTGTGTGTGTGTGTGTGTGTGTGTGTCTATAGAGTCCCTTACCAGATGAGATGAAGTGCATCCGTACGGCTCAAACTCTTATTATTTTTAAAGGTAAAGTTTGTAATTTCAGTCACTAAACAGACTCCCTAAAATAATGACTGTTTCCCGTGGGTCAGTGTACCAGGGACTTATACTCAACCCTGCGTTTTAAACCGGGTTACAAGAAAGTATATTAAAATCCAAAAATTACACGCCTCACCTAATTATTGCTACTGTTCCCAGCATGCATCACGCTTGTATTCATCTTGTTTCATGTTCTACTGAAGTATGGCATATTTCAAGAGAATCGTTCAAATTGGTATACAAGCATGGAATTTGGCACAGATACTCTCTTAGAGTCACTTTTTGGGAAAAAGGCATTGGACACCCAAAAATTCAACATGGCGGGCATTTTTTCAAGATGGCCGCTATTTCTGTCAAATGCCCATTTTGTCAATCGTTCAAACAGTGATGTAGGCATAACATTTTGTGAAAATACTCTTAAGAATGTTTTTTTTTTTGGAAAAGGTGCTTATCCCTCAAAAAATTCAAGATGGCAATAATTTTTTGAGATGGCCGCCATTTCTCTTGAATCCTTACATCTTTTTTTCAAATGGTGATGCTATCATGAAATTTGGTACAAATATTCTTCAAGGAACATTCTCATGGGAAAAAGGTGTGTGCCACTCAAATAAGCAAGATAATCAATAATCTTGAAAATGGGTTGATAAGAAAATAATCAACCCATTTTCAAGATGGCCACCATTTCTGTCAGAGCTCAGTTAAACCCTTTAAGTGTCATCCCCCCCCATATTTTGAATAGACATGAAAATGCACATTCCGAACTTAAATGGTTGTAATTCAAGAATGCTTTGGAATATAGACGTGAGATTGGTCTTGTTTTAAAGAAGATATTTGGCAGATTTTTGTAGAAATGGTTGAAATGGTGGCCATCTTGAATTTTTGAGGGACAAGAATCTTTTTTCATTAACATGTCCTTTAGAGAGTATTTGTATAACATTTTATGCTTGGATCACTGTTTGAATAATTGATATAAGCATTGAATAGCAATGGCGGGCATCTTGAAAAATGGCGGCCATATTGCATTTGAGTGGCCAACGTCTTTTTCCAAAATAGTGGCCCCTTAGAGAGTATCTGTGCCAAATTTCATGCTTGTATACCAAAGTGAAAATTTTTTTTTTTACTAATCTGCTGCACTGTCGTCACTTGTCTCAATGTGAGGTTTGCTCTTGTTCCTCAAAACCGGCACCGAACGACAAGCTTTACCACACAACCTGTCTGCAAACTATCACAGTCTTTTACCATTCTTTTTGAAAACATCTTTTAACATAATTTATTAAATTAGTTGTTATTTAAACAAATAAAATTCCAAATGGGGGGCCATTGTGCAATGTGACGAATGCTAACTATATTTTAGTTTTGTTTTGCATCAGTGATGTTAGCTTGAGGAGTTGTTTTGGACGCGATGATGACGTTAGTAGCCCAGCACCAGCACCCTGGAAAAGGAGTTCATGAAAACTTGACCTAAACTATTCTGTACAAGAACGATAACTATAACGATGACTATATGGGCATCCACACCAGCAGACAATATCATTCTGTTAAATATAAGTGCATGCTGCGGTTTTGTCGTATGCCGCTTTAAATGCTCGAGCTCTTTAAAGTCTGATTGGCTGTCAATGTTTTTATCAATGTTCAAAAAAACTCTGAAAGAGATTCCAGCAATATTGTTCCTCTGTGTCGATAGCGTTACAGTTGTGGTGTGACTGCTATTCTCCTAGAGTTATAGCGATAATTACAACTTTATGGTTATAGTTATCATTCTTGGTGTAGCCAGCACTTTATTCTTCAAGATCCGTTGAGGTGCGGCTTACGTACACAACACACTCCTGACCTCCTCTTTGAGTCCTCAGATTAGAGTAGATCCGATCATCCAGCATGGAGGCCAGTTTGTCTGATGGACTTGTGTCAGTATAGGTGTGATGCTTGTAGTCCGAATCAGGCATGAGAGTGTCTGTATGGGAATGCAAATGAGAAGTAAATGTGGTCATCATCGGCGGCCCGTCGCGGTCCACGACCTCCATCCGTGAATGTTTATGTGAGTCTGCGGGATTAGCAGTTGTCCTAAAGTCCTCCAGTATCCCACAATCCCTCGCACTGTTTTCCAGCGGTTGTGAGGAAAAGAAATGCCGGCTTGTGTTGTTGCTGCTGTTGTTCGCGTTTTCCTCCAGATCTGGACCAGAACTTCCAGCACCCGAGGGTGGACCAGCACCTTCCCGGTCCGGTCCGACTGTTTCCGGCTCGGGCGATTCTGTACCCGCCGCTCCTTCGCTTCCCTCCTCATCCGCTGCGCTAGCAATGCGAGGCAAGGTGCTATGATAGCGTGTGTCCAAGGGGAAGTTAGCGCTGTCGCCTCTGCGTAGCGGATAGCAGCGCTGTCGCTCCAGGGATGGCGAGTATCGGGCGGTTCCAGGATCGCTGTATTGTTTGCTACGCTGCCATTGCTTCCGGAGATGAATACGGGAACGGTGACGGTGACGTAATGAGGGTGACCCCTGCTGGTCGAACTGGGGATCATGCCGTAGGAATTTGTTGAACAGCGCCTCGGTCTTCTCATCGATGCTGTAGTCTCGTCGGCGGAAGCGAGGCCTGGGTTGCGTTTCTTGGGAAGCTTTCGCCTCGTCTTCCAGCTCCTCTTTAAAGAGTCGTGCCTCAAAACTCTCGCAAACTGTGCCTTTGCGGCCAGAATTGGTGAAAAAGCGTCTGCGTTCAGATGCGGTCTTCGCAGAGCCACTTCCGAAAAGCCTAAGTTCCTCGGGAGCCTTGCAAGGAGCCTCGATTGAGGCGTATCCGCTGTCCATTTGCAGGAGCTTCCGGTTGTTCGTCTCTCCTTCAGAATCTACACTGTCCCGTCTGTTTCTCCTCGACCCGGCGTCCCGGACCACATCGTCGTATGGCAGCTCACCGTCCCCATCCATGTCGTCATCGATGTCTTGCGACTGGTAATTGGGGACGCCTGATCTTGACGCTCCCGCTGAACAAACGCTGTCCGCGTCGCTGCGAGTGGAGTCTCTGTCGTTACTGCTCAGGTCCGAGGAGGCGTACTGTTCCAGCGAAGCTCTCAAACTCCAGATGTCCCGGTATAAGCTGGGCTGATCTAGACTCTCCTGACGACTCAGTGGACCGAACTCTCCTGAAGCTCCTGCCATCATCTCTTCCCTGTCCTCCATCTCCTGGGAGGAGGGGAACGCTGGAGTCGGGTCTTTGGTCACTGCATCTGTGTTGTGCTGGAGCTCCATTACAGCCTCTACCTCTAACCTGAAGGGGGGCAAAGACATGATGTCAATCGCCAGACAGAAAGGTAAACATTGTAATTAAAGGTGCATTGTGTAATATTTAGGAGGATCTGTTGACAGAAATGCAATATCATATACATAACTATGTGTTCAGTGGTGTATAAAGAGCTTACTTAATGAACCATTATGTTTTTATCAGCTTAGAATGAGCGTTTCTCTACACACACCGCGGGTCCGCTTACATCGACATGTTTCTACGGTGGCCCTGAACGGACAAACACGTTTCGTCACTATGTTGTTCTTCATGATAAGAAGCTGCTAAAGTCAGCGAATAAAACACTGACACAATGATGAACAAGTAACAATAATATTCGCAATTACATCGTTTTACTGAATTATTAAGTAAACCTAATTTCCCAATTTATCTTTGTAAAGAAACCTCATTGTTTAACTGGCTACTGTTACTGTCTCAGACGACGACATCACTTCCTGTCGGCCACCGTAACTTCTGTCGGGTGCGATTCTCAACCTCACCACTAGATGCCGCTAAAACTTACACACTGCACCTTTAAGTCTTATATTTGTAATAGAAGGAGATTATTCCAGACAAATTAATAATCAGAACTTTACAGAATCTTTCAAAGAATTTAGCAACAAGTTATATCAATTTGACAAAGATTTGCCTCCATATGCATTTGCTGAAGATTTGAGATGCATCGAGTTAGAGTTGTCAAAAAGTACTTCTAAAAACACTGTGTTGACGCACTCAACATATATATCTGTGATTGGCTACAATGATCAACACTTACTCTTCACTGAGTGCTTACACAGATACACACGGGAGCGTTTGAAAGCAGGCGTCTATATCAGCGGATCCCTAATATAGATCCGCTGATAGACGGATCCGCTGATAGATGGATCCGCTGATAGACACTCCCGGGTGTATCTGTGTAAGTGCTAGATGAAGAGCTTCAAACTGTCATTCTTCATCATTGTAGCCAATCACAGACATATATGTTGAGTTGTCAACACAATGGCCAATCAGAGCCGTTTAAGAATCCAATCAACAGTGCTCAAAATGCTAGAGGGAAATGCTGGTTTTGTAACATTTTTTAAATTTTAGTACCGACTTGGTACTGAAGTCGTTACTTTTGACAACTCTACATCGAGGATTGTTTTGGAATTGGACTGTGAACGGTAAGGTGCCTAAAGATCCCCTAAGTCCAACCCTTCTTCTGAAGGGTCAGTATATTTAGCTCTAACTCTAATTAAACACACCTGAACCATCTAATCACGGTTTTCAGGATTACTAGAAACATTCAGGCAAGTGTGTTTGGGTGGGTTTGATCTAAACTCACCTAATTCAGGGGTGTTCAATCCTGATCCTGGACTTTTGTGTATCTATGTAAGCGCTCAGTGAAGAGCATCAAAGATGTCATTGTTCATCATTGTAGCCAATCACAGACATGTATGTTGAGCACGTCAACACAATGGCCAATCAGAGGTGTTTAAGAATCTGTTCAACAGCGCTCAAAATGCTAGAGGGACGTCACATTTTAAAACATTTTAGTACCGACTTGGTACCGAAGTCGGTACTTTTGACGACTCTACATCGAGGATTGTTTTGGAATCGGACTGTGACTCCTGAAATTCAGATCTGGGCCGACACTATGTTGCTGTCTGGGAACCCTGCCCTAATCAGGGGTGTTCAATCCTGATCCTGGACTTTTGTTCCAACCTGCAGGATTGGACACCCTGCCCGAACTTCTGGGATATTTTGTCCGTACCTGCTGAGGGCCTGAGGAGCTCCTGCATTGACGTCCAGAGAACCGGCCGAGAGGCGTCTAGGCGGCTCCATCTGTGGCTGAGCGGGAGGGTTTTGCAACAGAAAGTCATCGACTCCACCCTGGAAGTTTTCTTCTCCCTGGTCCAGAGTCTCACTGGCCGCCCGCTGCCTCTGAAACACACGTCTCCGCGGAGAACCTAAAAGAATAGCAGGGATAACCAGGTAAGAACATGCACGGATGACTCTAGTTGACTTAAGCCGGTCCACACTGTGGGATTTTGGCTGTCTGAGACCAATTTTGCAAATACTAAAAGAATCCTCTGATCCTAGGCTAAAATCTGAAGTGTTTGATCTTTAGTTTGACATGTTCACCGACTGCCGATTAATGTCCGTTGCGATCAAATTTGACCTCCGACGAAATTCTGGCGGTGTCAGAAGATTTGACTCTCAGTCCTGCAGTGACTCTCCTACGACCACCGTCATATTGTCAAGCCATGAGTTAGAGATTTCCTTGTAGCCACCGTTTCAATCCCGCGTGTAATGCAGCCCACAGTTGTGATGATGTAAAACTCCGGACAAGTTTTCTTGCGTGCATCTGTTTTTCACGCGTCTTGACTGCCGTACAGTCTGACATGGATTACAGCGATGGGTAACACTTTACTTGAAGGGGGTGTGCATAAGACTGACATGACACCTTCATAATCATGACATGACACGTCATGAATATGAAGGAGGTTTTATGCATGTTTATGACAACTGTCATTAAGTGTCATTCACTCAATTATGACATTTTTAATGCAAATATGACATTGTTTGAGATGTCCTTGTTATGACAAATTGTCATAAATATGTCATAAACATGACATAGCAGATTAATTATCAAACTTAAGAAACCACTTAGCTTTATGGGTTAACATTAAATTAAACTGTCATGAGGTTGGTTTTGACATTGGCTGTCATGAGGCATTATAACTGTGTTATGAATATTTTTCTTGACCTCGACTACAGTGGTACAGATTGAATTTGTCATTAAAATGTTATAACGGCCTTATGACAGCCAATGTCAAAACCAACCTCATGACAGTTTAATGTAATGTTAACCCATAAAGCTAAGTGCTTTCTTAAGTTTGATCATTAATTCAATTGAATTTAATTAATAATTAATCTGCTATATAATGTTTATGACAGGTTGTATTGTCTTAGTAATGTCAAGTTGTCATGACAAAGACACTGAGAGATTATGATGTATGGTTTATGTCAAGTTGTCATAACAAAGACATCTCAAACAATGTCATATTTGCATTAAAAATGTCATAATTGAGCGAATGACACTTAATGACAGTTGTCATAAACATGCATAAACCCTCCTTCATATTCATGACATGTGTCATGTCATGATTATGAAGGTGTCATGTCAGTCTTATGCACACCCCTTCAAGTAAAGTGTTACCCAGCGATGGTCATGTCGTGCAGTCTGACAAGCAACAATCGTAAAGAACTATTAAAAATCGCACCGGCTTAACAATCACAGGCTGAGAGGAAACACAAGCTCTCATCATAACTACGAAGCAATCTTAGAAGTGACTGATTTTTATAACACTCTACATAGGCAGCATCTGAGGCATGTGACAGTGTTATATTAGTATTATTTATGTACTATTATAGTATTTAGCTATTATTTTCATTTTAATTTTAGTTTACGTTTTAGTAATTTTAGTTTACGTTTTAGTAATATCATTATTTATTTTTGTCATTTTAATTTTTTTTATTTAACAGTATTTTTTTTTTTTTTCAGTTTTACTCTTAGTAATTTTAGCACTTCAACTTTTGAAATATTTTTAAACTTAGCTTAAGTTTTTTTTAAAGTTTAAGTGTTTCATCTAATATTTATATTTTATTTCAGCTTCACTTCACTTCAGTTAACAGAAACATTACATTTTTAGTTAACAACCCAGAGGCCCAGGACCGGATCTGGGCCGACACTATGTTGCGGTCTCGAAATAACAATACTGTGAAATGCTAATAAACATTAAAAAGTGCATTACAATAGTCCATGTAAATTAGAACTATTTTTATCAGTGCATTTTGAAATATGACGATTGTTCTCACAGATCTTGTTCTTCAGGAGCGGACAAGTGAAGAATCTCTCCGGCCTCGCTCATGTAATGCACTCTAACTCTACAGCTGCACTGACCGACCTTCCACATCAGGTGAAGAATAATGCCATTATTTAATTTCATTTATCATATCATTCATTTATCAGGAAGCAGATTTGTCCTGCACTCTTGGTTGAAGTCTGTGAGCCAATCAGATCTCACAACAGTCACGTGACTTTAACTAGACTGAGCTTCTCGACCCGTATTGATCCGGTATTGATTCCTCTTCTCCAGGCTCATTCAGAGCTGAATAAAAGCTCTCATTGTTTAAGGAGAAAGCCTTTGAACTGTGTGATTTCTGAGCAATATTGCAGCTCATATCATGAGGAATCTTTATTGTTTAAGTTTTGAGAACTTTGAAACATCTTTCAGAAAACAAAACACTTATTAGAAATGAATTATTTAATAATTACATGGTATATCACCTCTCATATCAAGACTCGCTGCTCTCTGGACGGTGTCGAGTCTCCATTTCTTGACGCTGAAGAACGGACCCGCTCCCTCCAGGCTGGCGTGGCGTCTGAGCTTAGACAGGAAGTGGAACACGGTTCCCTGAGCTGGACAGGAAGTGACATCTCTGTCCATCAGCAGGCTTCTGCTCATCACCTCAATCTGGAGAGGAAAACCAGGAGTGAACAGATGGTGGAAGTGAAGATGGTCACAGGTAACATGGCTGAATCTCCGGCTCATATTACAATCCTTAATCAAACGTATTTAAGGGGGTTTAATGCCCCTTTTTGCAATATGTAAAATAAGTCTATGTTGTTCCCAAAGTGTGTATGTGAAGTTTTAGCTCTAAATACCCCACACATTTTTTTTACAGCATGTTAAAATTATCATTTTTTTAAGGGGGCAGTAAAAACGCGTCATTTTGTGTGTGTGCCTTTAAATGCAAATGAGCTGCTGCTCCGGGCACAGGGGGCGGAGCTTCAAGAGCTTGTGTGTGTGTGTGAATGTGAATTGAATTGGAATGGGCGTTACATTTCTGACATGCTCTAAGCGTTTGACCAATCACAACAGACCGGGCCAGTTGACCAATCCGAGCAAACTGGGCTTTTCAGAACGGCAGCTTTAAAAGTGGAGTATGTAGTTTCTGCGATACTAGCGGAATTACAAAAGTACAGCATATTTTGCAATGCCCCTTTCTCCAACTCAAACATCATAATCACAGCTCTCACGGCTGCTTGTGAAGTTATGTCTCAACAGGTAAATGTAGACTACTTTCAATAAGAGCTCCAACATATTGAGCAAGCAACGAGTAGCTAACACTCTTTCTAGAGTGAATACGAGCTTCTCGCCTGTAATAAACCAATCCATCGGATCTGCACCTGACGCACGACTGTTAGACTCTGTCTACTCTGGACACATCATTATAAACTGGAAAATTTGTCTTTCTGATGCAGTGTGGTACTGAAGAATCCATTTTAGGTCGTAGAATCTCAATGGACCTGATCATGACCTGTTTGAAGGTCTAACTGCTGTGAAATTCAGCTTGCACTTCTGGAACTAAAGATTAATATCTGCATATAACACATCAGTCAGCGGCTAAACATCCTCTAGCTCCGCCTGCTACAGTAGCCACACCCCAAACTCACAATCTGGTACAGTAGCCACACCCCAAACTCACAATCTGGTACAGTAGCCACACCCCAAACTCACAATCTGCTACAGTAGCCACACCCCAAACTCACAATCTGCTACAGTAGCCACACCCCAAACTCACAATCTGCTCCAGTAGCCACGCCCCAAACTCACAATCTGCTACAGTAGCCACGCCCCAAACTCTCCCTCTGCTACAGTAGCCACGCCCCTAACTCTCAGTCTGCTACAGTAGCCACGCCCCAAACTCTCCCTCTGCAACAGTAGCCACGCCCCTAACTCTCAATCTGCTACAATAGCCACGCCCCAAACTCTCCCTCTGCTACAGTAGCCACACCCCAAACTCACAATCTGCTACAGTAGCCACACCCCAAACTCTCCCTCAGCTACAGTAGCCACGCCCCTAACTCTCAGTCTGCTACAGTAGCCACGCCCCAAACTCTCCCTCTGCAACAGTAGCCACGCCCCTAACTCTCAATCTGCTACAATAGCCACGCCCCAAACTCTCCCTCTGCTACAATAGCCCCGCCCCAAACTCTCCCTCTGCTACAGTAGCCACACCCCAAACTCACAATCTGCTACAGTAGCCACACCCCAAACTCACAATCTGCTACAGTAGCCACACCCCAAACTCACAATCTGCTCCAGTAGCCACGCCCCAAACTCACAATCTGCTACAGTAGCCACGCCCCAAACTCTCCCTCTGCTACAGTAGCCACACCCCAAACTCACAATCTGCTACAGTAGCCACGCCCCAAACTCTCCCTCAGCTACAGTAGCCACGCCCCTAACTCTCAGTCTGCTACAGTAGCCACGCCCCAAACTCTCCCTCTGCAACAGTAGCCACGCCCCTAACTCTCAATCTGCTACAATAGCCACGCCCCAAACTCTCCCTCTGCTACAGTAGCCACACCCCAAACTCACAATCTGCTACAGTAGCCACACCCCAAACTCTCCCTCAGCTACAGTAGCCACGCCCCTAACTCTCAGTCTGCTACAGTAGCCACGCCCCAAACTCTCAGTCTGCTACAGTAGCCACGCCCCTAACTCTCCATCTGCTACAGTAGCCACGCCCCTAACTCTCAGTGTGCTACAGTAGCCACGCCCCTAACTCTCAGTCTGCTACAGTAGCCACGCCCCTAACTCTCAGTCTGCTACAGTAGCCACTCCCCTAACTCTCAGTCTGCTACAGTAGCCACACCCCTAACTCTCAGTCTGCTACAGTAGCCACACCCCTAACTCTCCATCTGCTACAGTAGCCATGCCCCTAACTCTCAGTCTGCTACAGTAGCCACGCCCCTAACTCTCAGTCTGCTACAGTAGCCACACCCCTAACTCTCAGTCTGCTACAGTAGCCACACCCCTAACTCTCAGTCTGCTACAGTAGCCACGCCCCTAACTCTCCATCTGCTACAGTAGCCACACCCCTAACTCTCAGTCTGCTACAGTAGCCACGCCCCTAACTCTCAGTCTGCTACAGTAGCCACACCCTTAACTCTCAGTCTGTTACAGTAGCCACGCCCCTAACTCTCCATCTGCTACAGTAGCCACACCCCTAACTCTCAGTCTGCTACAGTAGCCACACCCCTAACTCTCAGTCTGCTATAGTAGCCACACCCCTAACTCTCAGTCTGCTACAGTAGCCACACCCCTAACTCTCAGTCTGCTACAGTAGCCACGCCCCTAACTCTCAGTCTGCTACAGTAGCCACACCCCAAACTCTCCCTCTGCTACAGTAGCCACACCCCTAACTCTCAGTCTGCTACAGTAGCCACACCCCTAACTCTCAGTCTGCTACAGTAGCCACACCCCTAACTCTCAGTCTGCTACAGTAGCCATGCCCCTAACTCTCAGTCTGCTACAGTAGCCACGCCCCTAACTCTCAGTCTGCTACAGTAGCCACACCCCTAACTCTCAGTCTGCTACAGTAGCCACACCCCTAACTCTCAGTCTGCTACAGTAGCCACACCCCTAACTCTCAGTCTGCTACAGTAGCCACACCCCTAACTCTCAGTCTGCTACAGTAGCCACGCCCCTAACTCTCAGTCTGCTACAGTAGCCACTCCCCTAACTCTCAGTCTGCTACAGTAGCCACGCCCCTAACTCTCAGTCTGCTACAGTAGCCACTCCCCTAACTCTCAGTCTGCTACAGTAGCCACACCCCTAACTCTCAGTCTGCTACAGTAGCCACACCCCTAACTCTCAGTCTGCTACAGTAGCCACACCCCTAACTCTCAGTCTGCTACAGTAGCCACACCCCTAACTCTCAGTCTGCTACAGTAGCCACGCCCCTAACTCTCAGTCTGCTACAGTAGCCACGCCCCTAACTCTCAGTCTGCTACAGTAGCCACTCCCCCAACTATGTACAGGCAAGCAGAACATAAACACAACACGTTTTTCCATAGAAAACTATTATAAAGAAAATACTCAACATTAAGGCACTTTAAGTGTTTTCACGCTGTTTATAGTGATTGAAATACTGCAGCAGGGACTGTATATGGATCACAAGCGCCCAAAACTTGAATTTTGTTCACATATTGTAGTTTTTCACCTTTTGATATAGAAAACTGACCGGCCTGTGCTGCAGTTCTATGGATGTTTTGTTCTCCATGTCTCCGCACCAGTCCCGTGACTGACAACTATGAATTGTTGTTGTTAGTTCATAATGTCACCAAATGAAACGCTACTGCAGTGTTCCTGGGTTTCTCAGCAGTGACTCACGGTGTGTGATCGGGGAGGTTTGCTGGTGTGTTCAGCGCTGGTGTTCAGGGTGGAGTTGAGTGTGTCTCCGGGAAGAGCACAGCTGGGGCTTTGACTGATCCACAATCCTGGAGCCTCCGGCACAGGGCCCTCAGCAGGCTGCACACACACACACAAACACACACATATTTTTATCTGCTCTGCTCCTCAACCTAGTGCACAGACTACATAGGCTGCGTTTTAAGGCATCATGCGCATCAGACTCCAGAATATGACCAGTATGATAAAGAAACCTTTGGACAAATTCTAACTCAGTATCGCATCCATCCTTTATGGAGAAGTTGATCCCCGAATGCATTGAGTATCAATGTAAGTTTAGCATTTTTGACTAAAAAAATCAAAAAAAAAAAAACGTAAAATATTTCACTTCATCGGAATGGTACGAAAGTTGGTAAAGGTTTCGGCACTTGCTGTATGAACACACAAAAATATCACGAACATGATGTGAACAGGTTAAACGGTCCTGTAAGCAATAGTCACACTTGTGCTCCTCGCGGTCAGAAACGAGCGCATTGGAAATGAATGAGAGACGAGTTTCCTCTAGTGGAAGCGTTTGGAACTGCAGCCGAACAACATCTCACTGAAAGATCATTATCTTTAGATATCAACCTCAAATTTGGAACACAACTTGTTTAGATTTTTTGCCTTTGATTTTATTGCAGTTTTATAGTAAAATGTGATTTTGAAAATATATATATTTTATATAAAAATTGAAAATAGTATTTTTGTGCATTTTTCATAGCAATACACATAAAAGTCTGTTACTGTTTTCACTTCAGCAATAATCTGCCAAGCGTCGTATTTAATAAGAGATCAAACTTCAGTCTGTCGCTCTAAAGCATTCAAGATTTACAAGTTGGAAATTACATTTTCAGGTCTATGCTCAACAACTAAATAAACTAAATGGATTATAAATGTAGCGTAAATATAATTATGTATAAAAAATCCCCTAAAAATACAAAATATTAAATAAAAAACATTATCAAACTAAAATATAGTATATTAATTTAATAAAATAAAATAAAATGTGACTGACACACAAAGAGCACCAGAGGGTTAAACTGTTTCTTTTGTCATTATTATCCACAAATGCTGTATCATTGTCATTGTGAAAATACACAAATAAAATATTGGTTACACTTTATTTCGATAGTTCACTTTAGACTGAAAGCATGAGGTGTGTGTGTCACCTGGAATATGGAGAGAGACGGGTGTGTTGAGGGCTGTTCGGTGACCGTCACGCTGTTCTCCGGGGAATCACACTCCATGATGGTGAGGATCTTCAGCGCCGGCGCCGGGATGTGCAGGTGTGTGAGACGAGCTTTCTTCAGGTGATGGAAGTCTCCTTCTGTGAGTGTGTACCTGACAGAGAGAGAGAGGGCTGCACGATTAATCACAATTTACATGTAATCACACTTAAACTGATTTGGCTTATCACAATTATGAAATGGCAAAGGCTGTGATTATTAGTTATGTGCAGCTTGTCAGTGAAGCACGGCTCAGTAATCGCGGCTCACTCTGAAAGCACTGCGAGTCGCTTATAACGTGCATTTGAAAAAGCAACACGCGTCGAACATCTTTCCAAACATGAGAAGCATTTATGAACCTCTTGTCCAACAAAAGACAACATTTAATAACATGCTTTTACTCCAAACTCACTTCATAAGGAGAGGTGAGCTCGTCCTTCTGTGAGATGATGCGCTTCATTCACAGAATAAGGCAGTCGTGTGTTTATTACTCATGTTTAATCAAAGCGTTTCAATCTTCTGTTTATTCAGATACAGAGAGTGTGATGCTCATAGGGATTTAGGGACACACACACACACACACACACACACACACACACACACACATATATATATATACATACACACACACACACACACATATACTGTATATATACATATATATTATACACAAACGTTTATGTTAGATGTGATTAGGTTAGGTTTGATTTGACAGCCCTACCATAACTGACTTTTTGTCGATACTTTTTGAATAATTTCGACTTTTTATATAAATTTCGCCTCTAGTATTCTATTTTTATGTCATGATTATGACTTCGGATGCAGTGTTGGGTAAGTTAAAAAAGTTATTAGCTACTTATTAGACCTTCAAAGATTACTGTACTAATTACTCTCTCTAAAAGTAATGAATTACTTACTAATTACTGTCTAAATCCCATAATAACCTCGACCACAATAAAAGGATAGATGTGAAACTGCTCTTTTAATTCTTTTAAATAAAGAATATATACGTGCATAAATAATTTTTGAATTGACCAAAGTACTTGAAGTGAAAGGTTAAGGAACCGTGTCTGACCTTCGACCTTTCTCCTGGTCTTTGGCGCTCTGATCAAAGATGGCGGCCTCGTTGAAAGAGACCCGTCGCCCGGTGAGGGACGCGGACAGGAAGTGATCCGTGTTCGTATCGCCATGACAACCGGAAGTGGACAGCGAATCACCACTCTCGAGTCTGATGGTGATGTCTGAAGAAGATGAAGAAAAACCTCAATAATGCACATTGGTTTCTCTTTTCAGGAGTAAGTAGGTAAAATTTATTTATACAGCGCTTTTTACAGACAGGGTCACAAAGTGCTTTACAATAGACAATAAAACATAGTAGAAAAAAAGGATTTGGTCAATGATTTGATGTGAGTTCGCCCCAAGAAAAAAATCACCCCAAGGTTCCTTAGACTAGGCCGGACCGCAGATGACAAAGGCCCAATGTTCTGCATAATCGGAGGGATAGCGCTGTCTGGCGCTATAATTAAAACCTCCGTCTTCTGGGTTCAGCTGCAAAAAGCTTTAAGCCATCCAGTTGTTTATAACATCTATGCAATCTAGGAGCCTTGTAAGTTTAGATGACTCATTTTGCCGGAAGGTAAAATGAAGCTGAATGTCATCTGCGTAAAAGTGATAAGAGATGTTTAAATTACGAATAATCTGACCCAGAGGCAACATGTATAAAGTGAACCGTTTTAGGCCCAACACTGAACCCTGTGGAACACCACAAAACAGGGGTGATGATGCAGAGTCGGAATCCCCAATAAAGACATCATAACTTCTATCTGAGAGATAGGATGTAAACCAGTCTAGGGCCATTCCTGATATGCCCACCCATTCATGTAATCTCTTAACCATGATATGATGGTCGACTGTATCGAAGGCAGAACTGAGATCTAGAAGTACCAACATTGAGCATAGACCTGCGTCTGAAGCCATCTGAAGGTCATTACAGACTCTCACCAGGGCGGTCTCAGTAGAGTGTCTCTTCCTAAAACCCGACTGAAATTTGTCATACAGCTCCAAATTCTCAAAAACAGCTGTAAGTTTATTAGCCACAACAACGGCAACTTTGAAATGGGGCGATAGTTCTGCAAAACTGTTGGGTCCAAATTAGGCTGCTTTATTATAGGTTGGATAGTGGCATGTTTAAAGAAAGATGGGACACAGCCTGTGGCCAATGAAGAATTAACAATAGCCACTATACTAGGGCCAATGGCAGGAAGTGCTTTTAAGAATAATGAGTCATTAAGGAAAATAATGTTTTCATTAATGAAACAAAACTGACCAACATAATCTCCTCACTGCCGTGACTACATTAATTAATTATGAATTGTCTGTGAATGTATGAAAGCATGTTCCAGCACCTTGAGTCGGCTGACTCTCCTCTACGTATGTAGTGTTGGTTTTCTCCAGGTCATCACTGGCTCTGAACGTCAAACAAACACAAACAACATCATAATGTGAGAATATCAGCATCCGTTGCACTCAAGCATCTGAGATGTATTAATTGGTTTAAGTACGTGATAATGTACATCCAGCCGGTTGTTTTCCCAGAATAAACCCGACAGGGTGATCAGGGTCAGGTCTGCATCAGCCTGAGGGGGTTTATTCTGAGATAACACACACACACCTGAAGGGGTTTATTCTGAGATCACACACACACATTTCATTTTTTTTTCATTTCATTTATTTATTTATAAAGCACAATTAAAACAACATGGTGTTGACCAATGTGCTGTACAAAACACACAATAAAATTACATGATAAAATGTGTTTTCAGACAATACAACAACTAACAAATATTCATATACATACATACATTCATAACACACACACACACACACACCTGAAGGGGTTTATTCTGAGATAACACACACACACACACACACACACCTGAAGGGGTTTATTCTGAGATCACACACACACACACACCTGAAGGGGTTTATTCTGAGATCACACACACACACCTGAAGGGGTTTATTCTGAGATAACACACACACACACACACCTGAAGGGGTTTATTCTGAGATCACACACACACACCTGAAGGGGTTTATTCTGAGATCACACACACACACCTGAAGGGGTTTATTCTGAGATAACACACACACACACACACACCTGAAGGGGTTTATTCTGAGATCACACACACACACACACACACACACCTGAAGGGGTTTATTCTGAGATAACACACACACACCTGAAGAGGTTTATTCTGAGATAACACACACACACACTCACACACACCTGAAGGGGTTTATTCTGAGATAACACACACACACACACTCACACACACCTGAAGGGGTTTATTCTGAGATAACACACACACACACACACACACACACTCACACACACACACCTGAAGGGGTTTATTCTGAGATAACACACACACACACACTCACACACACACACCTGAAGGGGTTTATTCTGAGATAACATACACACACACACACCTGAAGGGGTTTATTCTGAGATAACACACACACCTGAAGGGGTTTATTCTGAGATAACACACACACACACACCTGAAGGGGTTTATTCTGAGATAACACACACACACACACACCTGAAGGGGTTTATTCTGAGATAACATACACACACACACCTGAAGGGGTTTATTCTGAGATAACACACACACCTGAAGGGGTTTATTCTGAGATAACACACACACACACACACACCTGAAGGGGTTTATTCTGAGATAACACACACACACACACACACACACACACCTGAAGGGGTTTATTCTGAGATAACAACCGGCTGGATGTACATTATCCCGCTTATTTTACGGATACTTGCCACATACGTACATAATTAGACACAAAATATTGATCTGAGTTGAAATATTTTATTAGGTCTTTAAACGCAGAGCTCCCGCGGAGAGATCAGTTGCAGCAGCGAGTTCAAACTAGACGGACATTTAAGAGATACGGTATACAGTCATACCACTTATTACACAGCATTTCAACACATAAATAATTATGAAGATCAGAGATATTGATTTCAGATTAAACTGTTTTAAAATCGTACCTGTTTGTATCTTATAATCCAACAGTGTTCAAAACAACAGTCATAAAATGGCCGCCGCTGCGTTTGTATGAAACAAGAGAGAGCGAGTCTGCGATACTGGATGACATAATTAAATAACTGTACACAAAATATTGATTTGACTGAGTTTTAATATTTTATTAGCTCACCAAAAGCAAAACTTCCACGCGGAGAACCGGTTCCTAGCGAGCGTATAGCGCTGCTGACTTCAGTGACCGGATGAGTCTGTGTTTCTGTTCTCTGTTGTTATCTGAGAATAATAAACTGCTGGACGGCGCTATTGACCAATCAGAATCAAGTATTCCACAGAGCCGTGTAATAAAGTTTGTTAACACACACACATACACACTATATGTGCCGATGAACAGGTTTGTCTAGTCCAGTATTTCCAGTGAAAAACATGACATTCGAGAGGATTGTGTGTCGATAGACCTGATATTGGGCGGAATAACGGCGTCTGTGCTCGTGAGTGTGAACGAATGGTGAGGCTTTCATGTTGTGTGAATGTTGACCTGGAGTATCGTCGTTCTCCTCGACAGCATCGGTGACAGAAGACCAGCAGAACGGACAGAACCATCAGCGTCCCGCCGGCGAACACACACACCATCACCAGCAGAAGCACGTAGTTCTCCTGAGAGCCCGACACCAGAGGAACGTCCTGAAACACAAACGCGTGTCAGTCTGAGATCAACGTCATGCTACACATATCAGTGCATTTCACAGAAACCTGGACTCAGAAACCCTCCAGAACAAACCGCAGTTCTGTCAGGACCACCATCGTCAAATACGATAAACAATTAGCATACAGTTTGGATCGCGGTGTGGTTCTGTTCTGGGCAGCCTAGCGTGGATAAGAGCAGCGATAACCCCCCTTAGGGTATACAGAACAGAACCAACATGAATGTATGCAGATATCATTGATTAATAAAGATTTGAATGTACAACATAATTGAGAATTTAGTCTGATTCGAAGGGGAATCCCAATGCTAAATCCTGACGGAGACAGGAGGAGCTGGGGAGGGAGGAGGGTAATCCTGACGGAGACAGGAGGAGCTGGGGAGGGAGAAGGGTAATCCTGACGGAGACAGGTGGAGCTGGAGAGGGTGGAGGGTAATCCTGACTGAGACAGGTGGAGCTGGAGAGGGAGGAGGGTAATCCTGACTGAGACAGGTGGAGCTGGGGAGGGAGGAGGGTAATCCTGACGGAGACAGGAGGAGCTGGAGAGGGAGGAGGGTAATCCTGACTGAGACAGGTGGAGCTGGGGAGGGAGGAGGGTAATCCTGACGGAGACAGGTGGAGCTGGGGAGGGAGGAGGGTAATCCTGACGGAGACAGGAGGAGCTGGAGAGGGAGGAGGGTAATCCTGACTGAGACAGGTGGAGCTGGAGAGGGAGGAGGGTAATCCTGACTGAGACAGGTGGAGCTGGGGAGGGAGGAGGGTAATCCTGACGGAGACAGGTGGAGCTGGAGAGGGTGGAGGGTAATCTTGACTGAGACAGGTGGAGCTGGGGAGGGAGGAGGGTAATCCTGACTGAGACAGGTGGAGCTGGGGAGGGAGGAGGGTAATCCTGACGGAGACAGGAGGAGCTGGAGAGGGAGGAGGGTAATCCTGACTGAGACAGGTGGAGCTGGGGAGGGAGGAGGGTAATCCTGACGGAGACAGGTGGAGCTGGGGAGGGAGGAGGGTAATCCTGACGGAGACAGGAGGAGCTGGAGAGGGAGGAGGGTAATCCTGACTGAGACAGGTGGAGCTGGAGAGGGAGGAGGGTAATCCTGACTGAGACAGGTGGAGCTGGGGAGGGAGGAGGGTAATCCTGACTGAGACAGGAGGAGCTGGGGAGGGAGGAGGGTAATCCTGACGGAGACAGGAGGAGCTGGAGAGGGAGGAGGGTAATCCTGACTGAGACAGGTGGAGCTGGGGAGGGAGGAGGGTAATCTTGACTGAGACAGGTGGAGCTGGGGAGGGAGGAGGGTAATCCTGACTGAGACAGGAGGAGCTGGAGAGGGAGGAGGGTAATCCTGACTGAGACAGGAGGAGCTGGGGAGGGAGGAGGGTAATCCTGACGGAGACAGGTGGAGCTGGGGAGGGAGGAGGGTAATCCTGACTGAGACAGGTGGAGCTGGGGAGGGAGGAGGGTAATCCTGACTGAGACAGGAGGAGCTGGAGAGGGAGGAGGGTAATCCTGACTGAGACAGGTGGAGCTGGGGAGGGAGGAGGGTAATCCTGACTGAGACAGGAGGAGCTGGGGAGGGAGGAGGGTAATCCTGACGGAGACAGGAGGAGCTGGAGAGGGAGGAGGGTAATCCTGACTGAGACAGGTGGAGCTGGGGAGGGAGGAGGGTAATCCTGACGGAGACAGGTGGAGCTGGGGAGGGAGGAGGGTAATCCTGACGGAGACAGGAGGAGCTGGAGAGGGAGGGGGGTAATCCTGACTGAGACAGGTGGAGCTGGGGAGGGAGGAGGGTAATCCTGACGGAGACAGGTGGAGCTGGAGAGGGAGGAGGGTAATCCTGACGGAGACAGGTGGAGCTGGGGAGGGAGGAGGGTAATCCTGACGGAGACAGGAGGAGCTGGAGAGGGAGGAGGGTAATCCTGACTGAGACAGGAGGAGCTGGGGAGGGAGGAGGGTAATCCTGACTGAGACAGGAGGAGCTGGGGAGGGAGGAGGGTAATCCTGACGGAGACAGGTGGAGCTGGAGAGGTAGGAGGGTAATCCTGACTGAGACAGGAGGAGCTGGGGAGGGAGGAGGGTAATCCTGACGGAGACAGGAGGAGCTGGGGAGGGAGGAGGGTAATCCTGACTGAGACAGGAGGAGCTGGAGAGGGAGGAGGGTAATCCTGACGGAGACAGGAGGAGCTGGGGAGGGAGGAGGGTAATCCTGACGGAGACAGGAGGAGCTGGGGAGGGAGGAGGGTAATCCTGACGGAGACAGGAGGAGCTGGAGAGGGAGGGGGGTAATCCTGACTGAGACAGGTGGAGCTGGAGAGGGAGGAGGGTAATCCTGACGGAGACAGGAGGAGCTGGGGAGGGAGGAGGGTAATCCTGACGGAGACAGGTGGAGCTGGAGAGGGAGGAGGGTAATCCTGACGGAGACAGGTGGAGCTGGGGAGAGAGGAGGGTAATCCTGACGGAGACAGGAGGAGCTGGAGAGGGAGGAGGGTAATCCTGACTGAGACAGGAGGAGCTGGGGAGGGAGGAGGGTAATCCTGACTGAGACAGGAGGAGCTGGGGAGGGAGGAGGGTAATCCTGACTGAGACAGGAGGAGCTGGGGAGGGAGGAGGGTAATCCTGCGGAGACAGGAGGAGCTGGGGAGGGAGGAGGGTAATCCTGACTGAGACAGGTGGAGCTGGAGAGGGAGGAGGGTAATCCTGACGGAGACAGGAGGAGCTGGGGAGGGAGGAACTGTGTAAATTTATTATTGAAGTTCTTCGATACCACATCAACAACTACTAGCCTACTAACTACTAACTACTAACAGTATTCAGGTACAGAAATTAAGAATTAAGCCTAAATGTAAAATAACACTATTTGTTCACTGTAGAAATTAAATATAGTTTCATCTTTGTTACAATTCTTAAAATAACAAAACGGATTAAATTTTAAATCTCTTAATAGAAAAAAACGGATTTATATTTAGAACACAACCAATTAATATTACAATCTCTTAATAGAACAAAACCGATTAATATTTAAATATTGTAATAGAACAAAACCAATTAATAGAACCAAAAAGCATTAATTTATTAGCTAATTAATAAGCATTAATTAAGATTAATCAGTAGCTTTTCTGATTTTTTTGTTTTTTGTAATTCTTTGCAACAGACACCTTCACTGAATCATCACTGTTGGTCTGAATACGGACTCTTAATGTCTTCTGGTGCCGCTTTACAGCTGAATATGAATTTGTCTCATATATTTGATGAAGTTTGCATCATTGATGCTGTTATTTTCCTGTGTATTACTGTGAAGCTGCTTTAGAAACGTTCCGCTAATGCTGTCAGATGAAAGGCATAATTCACCCCAAAATGATCATGCCATCGTTTACTCAACATCATATTGTTCAAACCTGCATGACTTGCTTTCTTCAGTGGAGCTGCGGCATAAAAAGCCTACAGGTTTGAATGACATGAGGACGAGTAAATGATTCATTTCATGGGTTGACTATCCCGGTTTACTACTCTAGAATACTGTAATAAACTGTAACTTCATTAAATATACATAATTGATCTGTCTGGTAACTGAATGTACGGGAGACGTCTGATAGTTCTCCAGTGTCTCAACAGTGCTGGATAATACAATTAACTGTGAGAGATGATTGATTAAGCGCTGGCCGACTGTACATAATCAAAAGTCTAATGAAAGATCTTCAGTTTGATTTCT